>NC_092462.1:39387668-39665443 GCF_047495875.1 Pithys albifrons albifrons
TCATTCACCTGATTTTATGTGATGGAAAACATGCACATATTCAACTTAAAAGATTCCATGCACTATAAAGATTCCTTAATACTTGCAGTTTCTCCCAGTTCAATCTCCACCTTTATAGTCAGTTCTAATATTTTTACTCCAAAAGCACCCTAAATGGTTTCTTTGAGGGAAACTTTACATTCAGTATTCACAGATGATCTACATGCAATGAAGCATTCTGTTTAGCAAATTCTCTATTTTTTAGACTTACCTATTTTTTCTGTATGCAAATAAGATTTTTACAACTCAAAAGGCAGCATTTTTAATCTGTTTATCAAACAAATTGATAAAAATAAAGTAAGAGTAAAGAGTATTTAAAGTAAGAGTAAAGAGTAAAGCAAAGTTACAATGACTTAGAAGTTTGTCTGCAATGTTAATTTCTTCCTTTCATTGTTTGCTTTTAACTGATAAATTTAGGACTGGGACACTTGTAATTATCAGGCTATCTTTTATCAATATATGTGTGTGTGTATACATATATATATACATATATTTATTTATTTTATACCTGTAATCACATAGTTTCATAAACAAAATATTTAATTATGCATTTTTCTCTATAAGAAGAGTTTAACTGAAAAATGTTGACTGATTATTGGAAGTGGAATGTGTGAGATAAGTATAAAAGGTTCATTTTTTTCTTAATCAACCTCCGTTGTTGGTTTCATTATCCAGGATAAATTTTAAGAAATATTTTCACTATTAAACTCTACATTTCCCCTATGTTACACTGTTGAGAATTCACACTGAATTAAATAAAACAATCAACGGAATAATGTCCATAGTAGATCTGTGTGAACACATCAATTTGTCCAAATTGTATAATTTTGAAAGCGTCCCAATTTATTTACTAAAAAGTGTTTTAAGATTATGTTCTGCCTGTGTTCTACAGCCAGTCCACTAGAGCTTTGACCTTCTGCTTAGCTCTCTTTATTAATAAACTAGAATTTCTAACAGATTTTTTTGTACTAACACCATTTTATGTCTGTGCTTTTTTCAGATAATGCTTTTATAATCAGTCAGAGACAGGGAACGGCTCAGAGATTATACTACAGGAGTTAAAGCCATATGAAATGGGCTCTCTGCTCTTGGACCAATTTTCATTTTCATTAAGCAGAAACCATATCACTTTCCAAGTTGCTCAAAGGAAAGCATGTACAGAAATTGACTTGGCATCAGTTACATCTGTTTTGGATTTGGGATGTTTACATAACATTAGAAGAAAACAATACTTTGAAAATGTTTTTTATTTCTAATCAATTAGTTTGTTCCATTAGTAATATTCCACTTCAGCCACTTTTATTGGTCTGCATGGGGCCTTGAATATTCAGACTTTTTTTGTTAACTATAAATCCCTTTTTCTTCATCTCAACAAATAGTTATTCTATTCATGACTTTTTAAAAGTCTTCTGGAAAAGTAGATCTCAAAACCTGGCATTTACTAAAAGTGTTGAGAAACATAAGGGAGAGAGAAAGAGGCTGCTTTGATAATCTGTTATCACATAAAATCATATGTATGTTCATCCTACAGAAAATACACTATGCTGAAAAGCAAACTAAGCTCAGAAATGCACACATTAGCTTTCTTAAACTCTACTTGTTTATTCAGCATTCATTTTCTTGCACAATATTATTTATTGTTGCACAATGTAGCTTCTCAAAATATAAAATAGCACAAAGATTTGATTAGCTGTTGGAAACGATAAACAAAGTTGTTAATACATAAACAATTCAGACTTTCTTGCATATCTGATATGTTTTAGTTATTCAGACCTACTACCTCAGTGCAAAATACCAGCTGTGGTATTATAAGGGGTTTTTTTAGCATCTTAGATTTCTTTAATCACAATCTGATTTTTCCTATGTACACTTCCACTTTTGCAGATTTTGTACAGATAAATGTAGAAAAGTTTTGCCAGAAGTTGAATTTTCTTTGCCATTTTGTATTTACTAATTGAAAGTTAATTTAAAGACTTTCTTCATTGCATTGAAAAGTATTTAACAGTCTGTTAACTTTTAAGCATTAGCTGTCCTGATTTCAATGGTCTGATCAGTATCTAAAATGCTTAATTACTTTAAGTCAGACTAGGACACTTAGTGACTGAAAAAAAAACAACTATTCAAAACTAAAATGTAAAATATTTGGCTGTACCTATTCTTTTGAAAGCACACACCAAAAATATCACATACTAATTGCTCCCAAATGTAATGCATAGGCAAGCTATCACACATATTTCTCCAGCACAGGATGACACAACAGGGATGAAACTATTCTTCAATTTCTAGACATTACAGCAACTTGCTGACATTCAGTTGAAATATGAAATATAAGGGAACTTACTGATGATTCAGTGAACACCTCTCTATATTAAATATTGTATGAAACTCTTACTGTATATACATCATTGCCTTTCTGTTTATTAAATTCAGGTTGCTAGACTTTTATTATTCATTAAAGGTGTTAATGAAAACTACATCTTCATTTTCAGCAAAATTTAAAGATAGAACTACTTAGGAGAAGCTGCCACACAGTGGGATCAACCTGATGTAAACTATGATGAGGGTCAAAAGGTGCCTCTGGGGGCTTTGGTTTCAGCTGTATCTTCTGAAGGTGACAGATATTAAGGCAAATGTATCACTTTTTTAGAAACTAGTACAGCACTTCTTTCATCCTTTTAAAATGACAAATTATTTTGGTAAAAAAAATACATGGGATGTGGTTCTATTTCCTAGGACATTTGAGCTATCACTACTGCTTTGTTAGATTATCCTTATAGGTTTGTGGGATACCTGTGCCATTTGGACTGGCAGCTGAAGGCCAAGCAAGGTACCCTAGAACATCAAAGGGCACTAAAAGCTTATGTGAAGGCAACAGTATTTGCTGGACAGAGCTATGAATAATAGGTATTTCATAATAACGATAACAACAATAACAATAATAATTTTCCACCTGATTTGCAATAATGCCAAAAAAATCACTCCAGATTGTAAAATTTTGTGTTCTATTGAGTGGGAAAGTATTGGACTAAACTTTGTGATGATATTTACACAGAATTTAAGCAATAACTATTTCTCTTTTACATCTACACTCAGTGCTGACAAAATGATCTACGTTTATTCTGAAGGATTTTAAGTTACAGTTTCAGTAACACTGATCTCTATCAACAACTAATTTATCACAATCATTCAAAAAGTGGAAGGTGAGAGTAGAGAGGTAAAGGTTCTTTGACCTTACTTAAACAAAACAGAAATGTAACCTGAGTACCTCATTTGGTCTTTTAAATCAATAGATAAGGAGCATATCACTTTATCAGCAGAGACTCCTCATGAATAGTAAATAATTTATGTTTTCTTTCCTTTATCTCTTCTGACCACAAAATTTTAATCACAAAACTGCATTATTTTGGAAAGAGACAATTTTGAGCGATTTTTTTTAAAGGGCAAAGAACCAAAATCACCAAAGCATTACAATACTAGGCTGTTAAACTTTCAAATTATATAAACAAAGAAAAGTTGCTTGTAAATAGGCTTAAGGCATTTATAGACCAAAAATAGCAACATTTTCATTCTATGTCTATCAAACTTCAAATTACATGCTTACATATGGAAAGTATGCAAAAATTGATCAATCAACACTTTTCATTCTTCTGAGAACTTCACCAGGGCTAAAATGGCTAGTACCTTTCATATCAACATCACCTTTTACTTGTATAGGTTTATGACAAAATAAAGCTAAATACATTTTTAACTTCATTTAATTGAAGCAGTTTAGGTAATTCATGAATTCTTGTGCTTCAGAAAGACACAAAGTTCCTATGGTCCCTTGACACTCAAGAAGAATGCACTTTTCAAAAGGTTTACTACACTATTCACCCTTAAAAGCCAAACAACAAATCCAGGTGGGGCAACAGTATGACTTTGTTTCTCTCTTACTGTTTTCTTGCCTTGAAAGATGGACTAGCTAGTGCCACAGGAGAATTAACAAAACTGAGCTATAATTTTGATAATTTACAGATTAAGGGAAATCTGTCTGCAGATCTCTATAATATTCCACTTCTTACAAGATCATTGACAGATTAATCCTGCTAGAGATGTGCTCACACAAAAAAACCCCAGATTTCTAATTCTCTCTCCAAAAGTTGAGTGTTTTTCTTGTAAGTCTTTGCCTTACTTCTGTATTACACCCTGGCTCCTTCTAGAAAAATTTGTATGACACTAGTTTGCATTTTAGGTACAGGCATTTGTACTATATCACAGGTAGTAACTAAAGCCAGATACCCAGAAGAGAATGTTGTCAGAGATTGAAAGAGTAAATGGCTTGAACTCTTTAAAATCACCTAAAGACTTTTGTCCGCTGTAAAAAACTGAAACAGCTGTTCATGCAGCAAAGCCTAACACTGGCCCCACACCTCCTCCCCCCAGCCAAATATGCCTAAGTGGGTGCCATTGTCCAGATACCCCGGGTGAGAAAGATGTGCGTACCTGAAGAAAAACTGGATTTCAGAGGCTAATAATAGGCAAATCCTGTGACATGGAATAACCCTTCTTATCATGCCAATGCTCTCCCTTACATATGCTGTAACTGTCTTTCGCATCTGGCCTGGGCTGTTCGTCTCAAATGCTGGGCCATGCTGGACCAAGTTTGATGCTGACATAATAGGCACCTGTAAAGTCTTAGACGTCAGAGACTCGAGACATGGCCCATCACACCACCTATTGTAAAACTCCTCACCTCAGAGGAGGGACAAAGAATTCCCATCTGAGCTTGAAGTATATAATAACTCATGAAGTCTTTAAGTTTTGTGGGGGTTTTCCCCCACCCCCAATGGATCAAGACCATCACTTTGACAGGACTGTGATTACCAGTTCAACCAACAGACATGGAAGCTGCAACTACCAAGCTTCATCACTGAATCCAGTGGGTGCTGACTCTTTATATCTTTACACTTTATCCTTTCTCTCTTCATTTCATTATACATTTCCTTAAGCATTATTTTTATGTTTCAATACTACTGTATTACTGTAGATGATTGCATACAAAATGGCAACATACCTGTTTACCTTTGAAACAAACTTGTTTGATAATAAACCCTACATATATATGTTTACAAACATCAATTACACAGTATCCTTTCACTCTAATCCACCCCAAGGGATTCATTAACAAGAACCTGGGTTACCCTCCCCTTCTGGAGCAGGTTGTAACAAATATAAGAACAGAGTAAACACTGTCTCAATTGCACTTCTAGCCTCCAACAACTTCTAATACTGCAGTTGTCTGCTTTTCAGGTGGGAAAGTATTATCTTCTCAGTTTTTCCATAACTTTGTGTATGTGTTCTATTCCTTTCATCTTCTGTATTACTTTTCTCATATTTTTTAATTCTACCTTGTTAGCAGGAACCATAGTTGGAGAGCAAGGGGGGTAAAAATTTTGAGAAGGTGATTACCTGCCTACTTCACCACTCTTCTGCATCTTTTGTAGGCATTATAACTCTTTTTACTGAAGGCAGTTTCAAATTTTTCAAATATGAAGCAGAACTCATCTAAAATGTACTTGCAATATCTAAAGTTCAAAAGAGCACACGATACTTCAAAAAGAAAAAAATGGTGTCGGCTCTGCTGTAAGGTCTGATACAGATCTGGACTTAACCTATGTCTTTTCCTAAGAGCCAGTACAATAAGTCTGCTCTCTCTGCAAAAACAATGTGGGCTGTCTTCTCTCTGGATTGGTCCTGACTTTCACATGACATCAACAGCAAAACAGGATTAACAGAGATGACAGACAGCAGTTTGTTAAACCTTTCATGTTCAGTGATAAATTTATATGCACATTGCAGTTTCCCACATGAAGAAAAAGGCACTCATCTGAAACTAATTCACAAGGTTTGGAACTATGTGGAATTCTTTTGGTTTGCTAAAGAAAAATTAAACTACAAGGGGCATTGAGATTAAAACCACTTTCATACTTAGAGGCAATGTGTTCAGGTTAAGGGATTCAAGAAAAGTTTTCATGTTTTTATCTTCCACTTAGATTTCTGATATTCCTCACAGTTATCTTCTCTATATTTAAAAGAAAAATCAAACTCGTATGCTAATGTCTTTCAATATAGCAGCAGGGAAATGTTTACATTCCTAAAATAAAAAAGTGAGAGATTACAGATAAAAAAATTTGGTTTCTTACAGATTTGATGTTTGATTGGGTGTCACCAACATTAAAAGCAGAATCTAGAGGTCATGTAATAATCTGTGATTTATAGTCACTGCTAATGGTTGTTGAAACACTCTGGACTTCTTCCGCAGAATTCCATGAACTGTGAGCTAAGGGCTTTCACAAATTGCTTAAATTAGATGCTTAAGCCCTGATTTTCTAAGGAATGTTCCACAATTGCCTGTACATTATGAATGTTTGCCTGTTATTCACTTTCCTATGTCCTTAATAGGGGACCTAGTTGTTCCCCTCATAAATGAAGTTCTCAGCAGCAGAGATCATAATTTCAAAAGCAAAAGCATTCCCAGAAGTTAATAATCTTCAATTAGAAAGAGTCAAGAGGGTCACCTGTTTTTAATTTTAGACTATGAATTTGCTACAAATTTGCTCTGCCACCTAAATGTGTAAAAGGTGGTTTCTCTCAAAGCAGGACACTGAAAATATTTTTTTCAATAATGACATATTTTTAGCTAATAAACATTCCATGTAAACTTAATTGATTAACATTATTTTCTTTTAGGCAGAGAATTTTTTAAAGTTTTTTTAGGAACTTTTTTTAATAACTTTATCAGAAATTGATTTTATAAATAGATTTTATTCTCACTAGCTCATTTTCTATGTCATAGGATTAGTAAATTGACTAATCTCTGTAGATTATTGGGCTTATCTTCTGCTACACTTTTCAGTAGAGTAGATGTGAAAATAAATGGACATATGCAAAGACATAACCTAACAGCGAAGAATGGCTACATTTGGCTAATTCATATGTGCAATAAATTGGTAGGAATATCTTCATGCGTTGTTCCTAGAATTAGGACAGTTATGCAGTTTTTATCTTCGTGTTTGAAATGAGAATTACAGCTCTAGAACACCACAGCTCTGTCCCTGTGTTGAGTGTAGAAGCATAATTGTATAAGTAAAATTTTTTATCCTGGAACTCATTAGGTACGCTGCATGCATTAAGACCTCTGTTTTTCATATCATGCCTTCATTAAACTTATATTATTTGAATAAGTATTTCACACTCATTATTCATCTTATCCTGTCTCTTATTTAAATTTCCAAACAGTGCAGCCTTGTTCAAACTACATTTGTATGGAAAATAACCAATTTCCAAATGTGATAAAGGATATAACTTCTTTTCCTAAAGAGTGTAAATTTCATTTTATTTAGACATAAAATCCTGTCATGTAAATGTGAGGGTTAACAAACATCCATAGAAATAGTATTTCTCAGTAGGCATTTGCTCCAGAATCCAAAATATAAATTTAATATCTCATCTAAATGTCTGTTTAATGTTTCTGAAAAAAACCTCAGGTATTGGTTTTAAAAAATTATATATTTAAACTTCTTGTCTCAAGCATATTCAATGGTTCAAAAAATATCTCAATCTCTGGAAAATGCTGGTATCCATATCCTGAGATGTCAGCTCTCCTAAAGTATGATATCTCAAACTAGACAGAGTAAAAGTATCAGTCACTGTAGGTGCTTCTATACTGTTTTGTTCAGACATGGATGAGGATGATACCATTGAAGGTGCCCAAGACAGAACACTTCATTTGTGATCAAGCTACCAGAGTCTCTAGAAAGCTCTAGACTGCTCTTGGCACACGTCTACAGTGATATACTTGATATTTGCCTAATCCAACTAGAAAACATCCAAAACATTATTTTCATTTTGCCACAGCTGTCTGTCACTAAACAAATGTTTTCTTTCTGTAGAAAAAGTTCAGAAAGGATAAAAAGTAAAGGAGGAGTGTGGACATGAAACAGGACTTATCTATGTTGGACTCTGTTGGATCATATGATAAAAGCCACCTTCGCACTCACAAAGGAGCCCAGGGAGACAATGGCCCATCACAGGAGTCACCAATCCATTAACAGCCCACCTTCACAAACCCCAAATCCTGGGGAGTAGAGGGGCACAATGGCAGTTGGAAACCCAAATTAAGGACACCGAAGGAACAAACAACTTCTCTGGGCCCTTGCTAGGCCTGCCACAGCACAGTACCAGGCCCATTGTCCTGGGACACACTATGGGATGCAGGGCAATGTTATTTTGGCATTGCACAGGAATTTTTCAGGATGTTCAAGGAAAGAATAGAGGATGGAGAAAAGGGAGGAGTTTAGGTGATTGAGGGAGGAAAAAGTATTGGAAAAGAAAGGTAAGAGGATTAAAAGGGCTAGTTATGTGTGAACAGGTCAGTGCAGTGTATCTGTCTTATTAAACTCCTTTCTAAGTTTTTCATTGGTGGCTGTTATGGTTTCACCTAGGTGGGCCTAGATTTGGGCTCTGAAGTGTGGACTAGGCCGAAGCTGTCAGCTGACTTGAGCTGGGCTGAGCTGACAGCTGACCTCTTGTAGCCAGTAATTTTGTATTCCATACCACTTTATGACATCATCTCCAGGAAAGTAGGAACCAGTGTGGGAGTGGTTAAGGCAGTCGCTTCTCAGCCCTCCTCTTGGGAGGACGCACGATGCTGTCCCAGGGGGGATGGAGAGGACCAGGCCCACCACTGGCTCACAGGGTACCTCAGGAAAGTAAAATGTGTTGTTCTGGGTCTCTCCTTTCTGCTTGGGTTTGTCTCCCTGGGGAATAAGCTTCTTCTTAAGTAATGTGTAGTTAGGACAGTAGAATTTGTGTGTTCGTTAAGAAGTTGAGGTGAGGAACTTGTTGTTGCAAACTTGTGTGAGTGTATATTTGTACTCTCTTCTAATTGTCTCTTTCTTTCTGTGAAAAATATATGTAGATTTACTATAAATGCAGTTTGAAGTGTTTTTTTTTTTCTTTCCCCTCTCTTTTCCTCCCTTTCCCTGGTGTTAGGAAGGAGGCTTTTCTCTCTGTGCTTGGGGGGGTTGGCAGTTGCTTATCTCAAACCAAGACAGTGGCAATGGTCGGTGTTCCATCAACATTGAGAACAGGGAAATCTCAGCCAGCTCTGTGTGCAAAGTCTGTACCCACAACTGGAGTGGGGCTGCAGCCTCAGGGGCTTGCATGTGCAGGTGCAGAAGCCTTGGCTCATCCTGTTGATGACCCTGGGACAGAGTATTAGTGTATTTGTTTTAACATAATTTAACAACTGTAAGATTTGGAAAGTAATGTAGTGACAAAAAAATTTAAAATATTTAAAAGTCATTAATGACTCCTGCACCTACCCAGGAGAGAGAAAAAGGACGTTTTCTATGGGCAAGTAGTCTACCCTGTTATGTATTTAGCAGTGTATTTTTTTTTCAGAGTTTTAAACTTCAACCTTCTTTCATTTCTAAAAAGCTTGTTATCAGATTGATAATATCTTTACCACAGAGGAAGAAAAATTAAGTAGTAAGAAGATAATACAATACATTAAACAAATGAGAAATGAGATAAATGCTAGTCATTTCAGATAAGAAAATAGAAAATATGTCACTAGCTTACTTATGAAAACTTTTTCTTAGAAGTAATCATACAAGACTAGAAGAAAGGTGGAGGATGTATCTAGCATGATCTATCTTATGCCTGGTACTTTGACTTTGGCAGGGCAAACCTTTGATTAAAACTTCAGTTTGAGAAGTAATTTAAGCTTATGGACACAGAGAAATATTAACAGATACAGCTAAATACACTGTTTATTTAGGTCTATGATGTTTCAAATTTGACAACAAAAGTTAGTGGGTACTTTCCATTTTGATTCTAAAACCTGATTCTCTGATTTGATTCCCATTAATTGGGAATAGCAATTTCATCTTGTGTCACACAGTTTATAGTTAAAATAAATGGCTGAGCGCTAGTGAAACACTCAACTGTTACAAGCAAGTAAGTAAGCAAGCAAGTAAGCCACAGAGAAACATAGTTTGCTTTCTTCAAAAGGGGTTTGGCCAAATTTAGGAAGTAAAGCTGTGGACCACTTTTAGTGGTGAAATTTAAACAAATACAGAGCATTTGTGTACTGAATGATACTTGGGTTTATTTTCAGGAAAACTAGAACTTCCCTGTAATTGAAATCTGTATCATAATGTATGTGCAGCTCCAGAAAAGTTGCAGAAGAACCCTAAATGTTAAGCTTAAAATTCTTGGCTTTGTAACATTAACTTTTCTACTGCAATGATTTCAAACCCTTAGATTAACTCCTGCCCTCCTCTAGCCCCACAGAATTATTTCCTTCTATTGTCCCCTACATGGATTCAACATCAGCACTTTTTACTCTACTATACATGCTTTTTTCCCATCTAGGGAACAGGTACACAAAGAATGTGATGATTAAGACAGTTGGAAAAGATGTCATGAAACAGTTCATCTGTCATTGTACAGGAACTGTTCATGTGTTCAAAGCCGGGTTCATAGTAGAATTTTTTCCTGAAAGAATACATCAAAACTGATCAAACCTACATGAAGAATAAGACATTATACTCGAATTTTTTTATAATCAAATTACCCTACTTGCACTGCTTCTCCCTCAAGAATTCAAGTTTTGCCTAGTGTAAGAGAGCCAATCCTTCCATGTCAACTAATTCTTATGTGCCTATGAGATACACTGCAATAGTGGGTATTTGTTTTTTGCAGTCATAGCGATGAAATGTGTTTATTGGCTAAGGTCATAAGAATTTGAAGCAACTATTTGCCTTGATTTAATTTCAGAAAATCTGAACAGTCCTCTAACACAAAATAACAGGGATTTGGGGAATAGAAGTACAAAACAAGATTTGCAGCATTTTTTTCAGATACTAGTCTACCAGTTGACCTTTTGATTAATTGAAAAAACAAAAGAAAAAAAAAAGAAATACAGAAAGACAACATAAAATTGAGTTTTCTTGGATATGCCTCTAATTCTTATTCTTGAAGACATATTTTACTTCTGCTAGCAGCTAAGTTTTTACATCTATAAGTTTTAGATCAGTCTGATAGGAAATTAACAGAACTTACCAGATAAAGTTTTCTTCCTGCTAACATTGTGAGCCAGTAAATTTTAAAATATAAGTGCTTCAGGGAATTTAGAAATTAGAGCATTTGTTCCTATTTGACAGCACAAAGCTCATGATCCATCAAAGTCAGTAAGACTATTAGACAGTTGGTCAGGTTCATAATGAATGACACATACTGTAGCTAAGATCAACACAGAAAAATGGTGTCACTCAGGAAAGACTGTCAAAGATTCTCAGCATCTTTGCACAGAAATATTTAGAAGAATATGTAAGAATTCTCAATTTTAAGGATGATAAGGTAACATGTAAGAAATCTGTACTGAAACAAACAAACAAACAAACAAACAAAAGAATCCATACCTGGTGCTAGAGTTACCAAAACACAGACTTAATTCATTGGCAAAAATAATTTCCCTTTAGTGCAATTGAAAAACAAATAATTTCCTTGTTTAGTGCAATTTAAAGTGTTTGGGGGTACAGAAACTGCAATCATGGTATCAAATACAACTCTCCTTTGGTTTTAGCTAAAGATTCCTTAAATTTAATAATTTATATTTTGGTGATCTGTGGTTTCCACTTCTCCAAAATGCTAGATATTACTTGTCTTGCAAAGTTCTGGAAATATTTTCTATAGTACACTACATAATCTAGTGTTCAAGGCAATATGCAACAAAACAGAACTCTAAACAGCTACATTTACATTCTAGTTTATTTCTTTCATACTTGTTTTACAAAATGTCTAACAGACAACATGAAAACACACGAAATAACACTGTATGGTTCAGAAGGAACTAAAAATACACTTAATGTTGTCTTCTCATTGGATTAAATCCCATTGACCAAAACAATGAAGCAATTTGACTCACAAAAATGTGACTGAAAATAGAACATACTTGCATTGTTAAAAGAGTAATTCCTTCCAAAAAAGCAAATGAAAAAAGCAATCCCTTTGTTGTCTCAGCTGCTATATAGAAACAAGCAAAAATCTTGTGATAACACTTTTTAACTGAGTTGGTAGATAAAAATGCTTAAATGTGTTTTTATTCCTGATTTTACATGGTTTTAGTGACAGAGCTAGAGGTAAAGGTCCAGTGGAGAATCTCCAGGCGACAGAAACTGTAAAGGTGAACTTGAAATAAATGGGTCTACACTATTGTATGAATTCCAGAAACTGTAGTTCTTTGAGGGGCTATGACACATTGGATTATTATATTCATTATTGGGCCAGAACCAACTCAGGGGTGTGTGTGTGGAAAGGGACAGGTCAAATTTAACAGAGGTGAGGTAATGCCATATCCCATGGGCCAGCCACTGCAAGTCTCATGGGGTGACCCTGGAGTGGCTGCCAGTCACAGGCAGCCTGGGAGCACAGTCTGTTCCTCACTCTGGAGCCCCCAGTCCAAACTTAGATTGGCTGGCACAGTGGGGGCACTGCCCCTCACCCTGCCCTGGAGCCCCAGAGTGGGCAGTGGGCCAGGAGTCCTGCCTGGGAAGGGTGGCCACAGGGGGCCAGAGCACATGAAAACAGCAACATTTGCTCTCCATCTTAGCTTGAGACCTACCACCTGGCCATGTGGAAGCTGGACTTGCACAGGACTCTGGTGGTAGCTACATAATTTTCTTTTTTTCTCTCTCTCTGTACTGCTTTTCCCCTTAATCTCATTTCTTAATATTTTGGGTAACTTGATACTGGATGGGTTGGATTTTGCTAAACTGTGTGCATTAGCATGTGCTAAGTCAATGCTTTGGGGAATGCTTTATTTTTGTTGTATGTTACCCTTTAAGCTTTCGCCAAGTACTCTTATTTCTTAAAGTTTATCAGTAAAAGTATCCACTGAGAAAACATGTGTGGCTTTTCTCCTATGCACTCTTTTTTAAGATGTTGAAGGAACTGAAAGATCTTCTAATAAATTGGTGCATTTTTGGAGCCTTGTATGTTTTTATAGTAAAACTTCCTTGGTGAGCTTGTAGCTCAGGACTTGGGGTATTGCAGGGCTAAAACCGAAAACACAAGTGAGTTTTCTGTCTGATATTTCTCACATTTTGAAGGTATTCCAAATCCTAAGCAAAGAAAGACTGGCCGTATGATCCACTAATATTTCAATTTAGCATATGACAAGTGATGAACTATGTATCAAAGTATATGGCATACAACACATTTTTAGGACATAAACCCCCATAATATATTGATGTGTCAAAGAAACAATAATTACTGTCAGAGGATAAAAAATTGCTTTTTACGTTCTAGTTTCACACTTTTTTTGTGGGCCAGTCTTCTTTCTGTTGAGAAACAGAATGAGTATTGCCACATGGCTGTGTAAATATTCTCTAACATTTTCTTCAATTAAAGGGACAAGCATATTCATAGCTAGACTAATTCTAATGGCTTGCCCCAGTCAGTATGAGTTCCTAGTAGAGTATCTAGAAAAAATAATGCTCTCTGACTGACTGGGACAAGCCATTAGCAATAGTCTAGCTATGAATAAACTCAAGTCAAGTCACCTGTGAGTAACTCAACTCATCCAGTTAGTGCTCAGAAGTATCTGGGCAAAATATTTACAATGCTATTACAATTTTCCAGAGCTGATAGGGCAGATTAGTGAGATGCACATGCATGTTGCAATTAAAATTGCAGAAACTAACTGCAGATATTTGTCTTAGGACCTTTATAATGTATCTGTGTGAATCCACCTGCTAGTGAACATAATAGGATCCTAGTATAATACTAAGTGCAAAAAATGAGGGAATTGTTGATGCTATAGAAGTTGCTTTTAATTTAGAGAGCACAGTTAAACTGTTTTAACTTAGAATGTATTTGTTAAAGAAGCTTTCCATTTTTCATGTCTCTTCAGAAATGAATGAATGAAAAATCCTAACAACCCAAGCCTGCTCTTGCAAAGCCCTCATCTGTACAGCATTATATTAACAGCAAACGCACACTTTCAAAGATGGAGGGTATTTTCTTTCAAAGATATAGAAATTATTTCCACTGAACACAGTACATTTTTACCATAATGTTTATTTGTATCTGTTAAATAGGTTTCTATTATTACCAAGATGTATTCTAGTGCTACCTGAGATGCTTTCTATGGTAGCTGAATAAGAAAAAATAGGTAATTGAATTTATGGTGTAGAAGACATAAGGCAAAAAGTTTAATGGAAATGCATGGAGGTTAATTTCTGAACAGTGAGTTAGACATTTGAGCTCCTCATGTAATGTACCATATGAATTAAGAGCATATGAAAAGATCACAGGAAGCAGATAAATAGTTGGGAATGAAAGGTAGCAAAGAGTAAGTCTTAGTTTACCTAGCCTGACTGGCAAAATAACTACTTCCCTTCAGTTACAGTTTTCATCAAAAACATCCTAAATTTTGTTTCCTAATGATGGTCATCTGTTTACAAAGGTCTTTTTTACAAAGTAAGAAGTATGAAGGAGTCTCCAAACCACACAACAGGATGGGAACAACAGGTTCAACTCTGCATTCTGTGTAACACCAAGCAGTTCCCTTAGTGAGAAGCCTGGCTACCCATTTACTGAAGACAAAAAGGTTCTCAGTGTCTCCTGAGCATGCTGCTAAAAGTTATAAATAATTAAATGGTCATCAGGATACTGGATGAATGTATGAACAGTCATATATCTCAATTCATCTAGGATATCGAAAACAAAATGCATAATCTAGTTAATATTTTATGTATCATAATTATTTTTACTTATTTCTATTTCTTCTGACAAAATTATCTATATTTTGGGTTCAAAGAGTGGATCTTCTGTAAAAACTCCATTGTATTAAATACTTGAAGGTCTCACACTCTTCGTGTTTTACTGGCAACAAGAAGAATAAACACAATTATGCAAAAGCTAAAGAATTGCTTATATGATGCTTTTCCTCAGGCATGTGGACTCTGGCTCTAATAAAATACAACATGCTTGTAGTTTTTCATCCTACTGCGCAGAGTGTGCTTTAATGGCTTTTGAATGGCTTTACTGAATTCTAAGCCGTTTTCATTGTTCTTATACTTGCTTTCTATTAGAATAATTATAAATATCTTTTATAGGGAATTATCAACCACCAACTTCACAATATGATCTTGACAGCAACTATTTTGTATATAGATCAGTGCATCAATATATGTATTTGATTATTTGTATGTTTTAAATATTGAAAGATTACCTTATTAAAGTAACAGGTCAACCTAGAAAATACTTTATAGAATTTATGTTTATGGTTTATTTCTTCATTGGACTAAAACCTTTCTAATGAGCAGGGCTTTGACAATTGCAAAATGCTGTAAAGATTTTCATTGCTGAGTGCTCCTAGTTATAATCCCCACACTGCCACTATGGAAATAGATTCAAGATGCACTGCCAGTGTTTCAGTGAGAATTTGACACTGTTTTCTGATCTATAGTACACACTGTATAGTAAGGAGAAGCAATGGGAATCTATTAACTTAATTTTCCAATTTTTTGAAAAATATTTTCTTGTAACATAATGATAGACAAATAAACTTATGTGCCATGTCTCACCTATAACTAGATGAGTAGAACACATCCTGGTGGTCAAAATGTCACATATATGCAGGCAAAACTCCACATTATAGATGGGAAAAGCACATCTTCCTATTACATGCCCCCAGCCTTCTTGTTGGTTTGCATTCTTTGTTTTCTGAGAGATATATGGTACATGAATGAACTATTTTATTTCCAGTAATAATTTTTGAGCTTGAGATATGGTATCTTAAGAATTGGTAAACTAACATTATCCAGAAAGAACACAGAAATTACTTTATTAGAAATGAGGCCATAAGTATTATGACCATTTTCTCTCAAAGAACATTAAGAAATTATCCAAAGCTGAACACAGAGCTAGCAGTAAGAGTTAAATTTCTCTTTAAAGTGCATAATTCCCAAACCACGCTGTTTCATTAGGCAGCACTGATTTGTACAAAAATTTAACATGGTTAGTATATCAGCAAAATATTTTTGTTACCCTGAAAAAAATCAAATAACTACACTAAAAGTTATTAGAGATGTCAAATAAACATGTAATATTTATAAAAGGCTGTGTATGATCCATATTCCATATGCCCAAGTCAATGTTGCTGATGGCATTAGAGAAATATATTCCCAAACAGCTAAATATGGCTGAGAAGATTATCTGATTTGAGCATATCTTTGAGTAAAGATCCTGATTTTATACAGATGGCTTGCACAAACAAATTGTTTGGATTTTTTCATATCCCACTACAGGTCACAAAATGTCTGGGTCTTAATTGATTGCTTTACCAGATAAAGCTTAGATTCTTAGAAACTGTGCATGTTTCATGTGTCTAAAACATTAGTAGGTTAAGAGAGTTGGATGTAAAGTGATCACTCAAGTAACTAAAATAACTGTAATAATAATACAATGTGCTTATTGTCATTTACTAAACAAGATCATAAAAATAAAAACCAGGGGTGACATTTTATATTAAGTCATAAACCTACATGAAATCCTGCATCTTTTACTTCTAATATATTCTGCAAAAGAAAATAAAAAGTTTTCTTCCATGGTAAAATCTCTAATGGGATATCATATATTTGTCTAGCATCAGTCTATATCTCTTCTCAAATAGTGCCTAGACTAGAAATAACTTTGTATACAGAAAAAGATATACGGGCAAAATTAAATAGGAGAGCTAGTAAAGGACTATAGAATCCGTTCTTTTCACACTGTACTTTTGTACTAGTTTACAACAAGTGTATTGTAGTTCATTTGAAAGAATATTTCTAACTCCTGGTATGTTAGTGGAAGCTTAACTGTAGTAAGCAACTTGATTTATATTTCAAGATCTATAATACTCATTATAGCTCTCGAAATTATCACCAATCAGACATCAGACACTCGGAGCATTGATATCTAAAGACTTCTTTCATAACAAATGCTTCATCTGGTCCATATAGTAAATTCTCACAAGACTTAAACATTATTATGTTAATACACTGACCAAGTCAACGTGCTCATGTCTCCCTCTAGTGCCAGGATCCGTCCCGTGTATTAACTGGATTTTAGATGTTCCAAACAGTGCAGAAACCAAAGTTTTGTAAGGAAAGTCAAGTAATTTAAACAAAGAGAACTCGGTTTGAAGCAATTATTTTCTATGTGCCTGTAAATCCCATAAATAGGTACTAGTTTTAGGATTGGGTTGAGGGTAAGTTAGTTTTGTTTGTTTGTTTTTGCTTTTTGTTTTGGGTGGTGGAGTAAGGTAAGAGACAATGAAAGCAAACATAAACCTAATTCTCAAAGGGTTTTTTTGGTCTTGATTATTCTTTTGATTGCTTCTATCTTTATTTTAGTTTTTCTAACTTCTTTTTTCAATGTGAAAATATCCTACTAAGCTATTTTATATAAATCATTTTATTGTGCAAAAATATTATGTCACCATAAAATTTAGGGATTGAGAAGTTTGCTTGGATTTAACTATGTCACAAAAACTTGGTTTTGGTAGAATTCCAAATAAGTCACCTCCTGCAAAGGGATACATGCAAGGATGTGAGACATTTGCAAGGATATAGGTTTTCCCTATTCCCTTTTAATACTTTTTATGAGATGAAAATAAACAACCACATTTGCAGTACATCATATCAGTCATATCTGCTGTTATCAGATATTACAAGTTCCAGTTACTGCTCTTTAAGATGATGATGTATGGACAAATAAATTCCATTGAATTAGACATAAAAGAATTCTTTCAATATTCACCTTTCTCCAGTAAAATGCATATGCAGTTTCACAACTTCTTTCTGCTCACAGGCTGAAACATAAAGCGTTCATGATTCATAGAACCAGAACAAAATCACTGTTGACTCTCATATCTTTCGTATTGAAAATGTTAATGTTCAGCTCACAGCACTAAGTCATTTTATTTCTCTGTCAGAGTAGATAAAAGCATATATGACTTCTGGTCATTTTCATACATTGTTTATCTCACCTAATAAAAGACATTTCTTTTATACTAGCATTGAATTCTGCAGGGCACTCTCTCTTAGTTTTCATGCACAGAAAAACATACTGTTTAGCAAAATCATTTAGCTTATTTTATATAATAGAAAAAAATACATTAAAAACTGGTAAATTCTTACCAGTCAGATATGAGGTAATATTTTTAACCATATTTTTCCTAGGTGTATCTAAATCTGAAAAAGGCATGCTTTTCTTTCAGTAGTTGACACTTAGCCTGTTATTCATTTGTTAGTCTGTATAATTTAACACTCTATACTCAGCCTATTTACTTTATATCTCACAAAATGAAGTTATCAGGCTGTATATTAGAAACTTACGTATGAACCTGCCATGTAAACAAAGGGACCATCTAGGAATTTAAAATCCTAGCAGCTTCCTACTCAGTGAAATTGGTGAAGTTATTTTATTTGGAAACTATTTCTACCATGACCTTCTGACTAGTTTATTCATCAGCGTCTTGTCTTTTGGATGAATTTTGGTCAATCATAATAATTTACTTTTTTATGCTCACTTTCAATTAAGATTTGCATAAACAATCTCTTAGGCAGAAAGCAATTTCATGGAGCTATCACCACTACTTCTATCAGAAAATATTAAATGAATGTGCACAGAATCAATCGTGAGAATACAAAAGCGCTATCAAATAAGGAAACCAAGCCAGACCAAATAGTGTATAAATAATGTTCGATATTTGTAGAGCTTCATGATTTTTTAACTAAATGGAATAAATCAATAGGAAAATACCAGAAGCTGCATTTCAATACAGTAGGGTAAATAAGAGTTTGTATTTCCATACATTTCATTATGGCTAGATCTACACATAAAGTTACTATCTTAGTTTTAAAAAACAGCTTCCCTACTTGTTAAATAAAGGTATATTTCAAATGGAAATAGAGATACATGTGAATACAAGCCACAAAAGTAACATTATTGGAGACGTTATTCAAAACCTCTGTTTGCTAGGAAATGGGCAAGAGAACCTGAAGATTTATTACTCTATTGTCTAAATGAAGGCTCTTGTGGACTATTAATAATCTCTATGCCATTCAGGCTCCAAATCGTTTTAGAACATATACTTTCGTGCCTGGAAAGCCAAAAGTATGAGAACTTTGTACAAAATTTGTTATGTTAAATAAATGAACATACAAAGCTATTTCCAGCTAAAACTAATCAATCATGATAAGAAAGTAACAATACTACAAAATATTTTTTCTGATGTTTTGGAATAACATTCTTCATTGCTGGGAAAGTGTATGCAATAGCAAAATATTTTTTTATCAGACTTTTAAAAATTTAAATAGAAATATTTTTATATTGCTATGATCAACTTCTCTCCAGTCATTCTTTTGTTCTCTCCCCGTTTATTTTAAGTTTTGTGTTTCTGTCACCAATTTGTATCCATCTTAAAAATAATCCAGAGGCATCCTCTGATTGAAACTTTTCCCTCAGACCACATATCCATTCAGTATATGTGTATACAAATGAGTTTCAGACATGAAAACTAAGGAGAGGGCTGTCACATTATTGATTTCATTTCTCAGCCACAAAGTTAATGCTTTGAAGAAAACTCCATGGTTGGTTAGAATGTGCAAACTGCTATGCACAGGAGCATGCCCTTATGAGTCCAATAAAATAATTAGACAAGTTAAAGTGGACTGTTAGTTTAAGTGCTTTTCATGATGTAAACTTTTTTTTCCCCCAATACAAAAATACTTCTTAGAAGAACATTTCCTAAATCAAAGGTGTTTTTGTACCAAAATATTTCCATCAGGAATATGTACACTGTCAAAGAAAAATAGAGAGAGGCAAGCATCCATGCAGGGAGCCTTGTGTGCCTAAGAACTCTCCGAAGAACTGAAACAGATTTTGTTGTTGCTTCTGAGAGCCTCTCCCAGCCAGAATAATGCAATGAAAAATCAAAACTAGTACCCCCTCTATGGGAGTAGCTGCTCAGATGTCCAGTTATGCTCTCATCACCTACAAGAATCAAACTCCCTTGAACACTGGCAACCAGACACTTCTCTCTATTTAATATCAGCCTCCCTTTGTTTAGTTAATTCTGTTCTCTTCTTCCATCTGAGCCTCAAACAAAGGTTTGGGAAACAAGAGCAAAAGCCAAAACCAAACTGAGTCCAAAGAGATAATAATTTCTCTTTCTTAATGTTAACTCTGATGGATGTGACAAAGTTCCTTCCTCAGCCCTCGCAAAGTCAATAAAAGATTCCATTGGCTAGAACAAATCAAGTTTTACCAAAAATTGTCAGTTAATTAGACCCTGAGTTTTATTTCTAGTTCAGACTTGTTTTGCATTTCATTACAGTATAGTCTGAAGATGGAAGGCCAATTGTGCTTAATCATTGAAGAAGGAAGTGGCTGAAATATGACTTTGTGCCAATGTTTCTTGGAGAGATTAAAAACCCCCGCAGTATGGTATTATGACATTTGCTGCTCAGTTTGTAAGCTCTTATATATGCAATGAGTAACCATCTTTCCATTAGTACTTCCTTCTCAAAAATCTGTCTGGAAGTATCTGCATATTTGAATGCATGCACACTGCATAGAAAGTGATCTTGACCTCAATAACTCTGATACTGATTTAGGGGAATACCAGTCATACAGACCAGTTTTCTTGCATAGTTGTTTTGTAAAAGGAAGAGAATTGCATTTTCCTCACATGCAAATCAATCAGCTTGCTTTCTGTTGCAAAGTAGTATCTGTAGGTCACAATATGAATAATAAACAACCCTGTTCAAATCTATGCTTGGACACCTAAAATATGTTACTTCCTGTAAAAATAATTACATTTTTCTAGAAGTGCAAATGTTACTCCTAACCTTCTCTTTTATATTGTATTGGGTGTAGAAAGGTCCAACTGTGCCTATAAACTCATGCGAGTCATACAGACCTCAGCTGTATAGTTGCAGCGTATGTAGTAGTAGAATGGAAAGTTTTCTATCTGTTCCAATGTATATTTTGCTAAATCTTTCTAGATTACCCTCAGCGTAAGCTTTTATAAAGTCCAGCAGCTGAAAATGAGCTGTTCTCTTTTAATATGCTCATTTTCCTGAATGAAGCCCAGTTTTTGCATCCAGTACGATGTAACAGGAACCAAGGCAGGTATGATTCTGAAGTTATTTCCATTGGCTTAATGCTTTTCAGCATGCAACAAAGCAAATGAAAGGACTATCTAATTTTACTTTGTCACATGAAAAGGAGGGGCAGAAAAGTGAAGATTTCTTGTCCCACCTGTATTAAGTAAAGTTATTAGCTATAAGCCCCCTCAAAACCATTGAAGCCTTATAGAACCCTGCACTGCCTGCCTGACACTGGACAGTCTCACAGTCCCACACAATAGGAAGGGAAAAGCACAAGAGAGATTGTGGTTCTGAGTCATAATTAATTTCCTGGTGTTCTCATTATCCCCTTGAACAGGGTGAATCAGAGAAATACAATTTAGACACAAATATTAGATCTTAAAATATGATCAAATGAGTACAAGAGGAGTCAGCACTGAAACAAATACAGCCTTCTGCATACAAGTTTAAAATCCATTCTTTGAACTCAACAGAAGAAAACCCTACAAACCCTTGCTTTAGATTTTTCTAAATCATCAAATTGAAAACATCTGGTGGAAGCACTTAAACTTCTGACAGAATCATGCTTCTTCAGAACCTCTGATTTCTAATCAAAGTTATACAAATTGTTCTTCCTTAGCCCTCAGCACAAAACTCCCCAGGTTTCATAAATCTGTTTACTCAGAGAAGTCCATTTGTAGACCACATACAAGGATAAAAGTCTTCCAGGGTTCTGGAAATAAAGGTGAGAACATTTGGGCTTTTGGGTCCTGTATTTCATAAGTATGACTACAAGGACTCTAAAATAACTGATATATTTGTCACTGAGAAGATGTCTGGGGTTTTTACTAATAATTTATATACTTTCATTTAGGACTAGATGTTTACCAAACTTTGAAACCTCAGGTAAATGGAATTACTTTTCTCTACACAAGACAGAATTCCTATTTTAGAAAGTCTCTAGTTGGCAGAGAGTAGTTATAAAATGGCATATCTTGGTGTTACAGTTGTAATAACAGACTGTGTTCTTCCATTCAATGTACATAATTGCTAGACTGAAAGTGGTTTACATGGATGAGACATACCAGCTGGTATTAAATTTTGTTCTAAATTATTATTTATTTTTTTTACAAAAGGAAAAGGATAATGAGTGGTCTCAAAGGCTTAAACTTGAGCATTTTCCAACAGAGAAAACATGTTAAAATCATCTTTTTATCTGGATCAGATTTGACTATGGTTGAATAAAAAAAGAGAAAGGAGAAAATTTTTACAAATTAGCCACTTAAATCCCTCTGAATATTATAATAATAAATTATGCTATCAATGCTACTTCCTTGTTACCTCGTACTTTGTCAGCGATGATTGCATCTGGAAGGTATTATGATCTGTTGTGAATGAGACTTTACTACAAAATTTTGAAAAGTAGGACATACAGTTAATTTAAGAGAAAAAGCATGTGGGTTTTTCTGCAATTATTAAGTGAAAAATTAAAAGAGTTTGGTTTGTAAGAGAGCAGTACATAAGATCTCATAGTCACAGAAGAATTCCATTAAAAATTAATAAAAATAATAAAAATTCACTTATCTGTTGTTTTTTATGTCATTATTGTAACCCTGTATAGAAAGGATTCCAATAGTAAAATACTACACATTAAAAGGCAAAAATAGTCCAGACAGGAAAACTTATCAAGCAAGGAAAGATATAAAGTCATGTTGGACATGGTACATTTTTAACTCTATAACTTCCAGGAAACTGCAGTGGAATTCCAGACTGTAGAGGCCAGAGTCTCAATCTTCCTAAAGGACACAGGATATCTTATTTCTGTTCTGAGTGAGATTAAAAAAAAACTCTCAGTGTTAAATGCAAGCCATCATGTTCTAATGCAGGATAGGTGTCCTAGTTGAGCAGGAGGGACCAGCTAACCCTGTGTGGGGGTGATCAAAGCTGTGTATTCTACCCCCTCTATTCATTCCCCAAGGTCAATGGGCCATTAGCAGCAGCTGTCCAGGGAGCCATTATCACTTCACACCCAGCCTGAGGGGGGCGGAGCTGCTAATGGGCCATCAACAGCTCAACACCCCCTGGCTCCCAGAGTTAATCACCCATTGTGTGAGTCCCCGCCCAGGGGAAGGGACTGGGTGCTCCCTGAGGGTACATAAGTGGTGGGTAAGAAGACTTTGGTAACTTCTCATTGGATCCAGAGGAGCATCAGGACCTCGACAGGAGGAGATCACCGCTCTCACACAGACCACAGCCCTCACCTGCACCAACAGGTTTTTTTCATTTCCTTTTGCTCTGGACTTGGGGGAGCCACAGGGGTCTCAGCACAAGGGCAAACAAACCCCCTTGGGTTTGTGCCCCAGGACACTGGGTTATACTGCTGGGGTATTGTGAGTTGAAAGCAATTTCCCTTTTCTGTCAGTGTTTTTATTGTAATATTATTATTAAATTTTAGGTCTGACTTATAATCTCTCTCGTGGTGAGTTCATTTCCCCTGCTGGTTTGCCTTTAAACCAGCACAATAGGCCAAAAAGGAAAGAGGAGACTTTTGCAACTTATTCTTACAAGAGACTATTGTTATGTATGCAAAGGAGCACAGGCACTTCATCTCCATCTTTGTATTACTCTTGTGTATGTTGCATCTGTTCTGCATATCAGTTGATGCTGTAATTCCTTGCTAAATACTGTCACATGAAGTCCATGACAAAATAAGACAGCTTAGATTGAAAATCTTCTCATCATACAAAGGTGATATGCAATATTGTGACAGATTTTCCTATATTCAACTCTTGTCTGTAGTTGTCTAAGTGCAAGGGTGGTTTAAAGGCCAGGTTACTTTTTGATTAGTACCTTGACTTAACTAATACTCTTATGGAGTAAAATCCAGCACTAGAAATACCACGTTTCTGTACAATGCACATAGTATTTATACTCTAGAAAGAGAAGTCTCAAAATAAAGGAATGCTGACAGATAGAAGATTGATGAAATAACTTTTTCCTGAAAACAGAAATTGTTTTGCTATTTATATTTTAAATTTCTACTGTACTTTTTGTCTTAGTCATATAAATTGCTGTAAAGAAAAGAAAAATGCCAGTGAACAGGAAGTAGTAAGACTGAATGAATATATTATAAAAAAGAAGTCAGATTTCAAATTGATATATATATGTACATGTGATCCAGATCAGTCCATGAAAAATGTTTTCAAAGATACTAGTCCCAAACCTCATGTAATAAATCAGTTTGAATGTACTTTTGAAATAAGAATTTAACAAAAAAGCCCTCAGTATTTTTCATTTTTAAGGAGATTTGCAAAATTTGTAGGAAGCATTTGAAACTATGAAAATAACTTTAAAAAAGTCTAAAGAAAAAAATTACTCTGATATGACAAAAAAATAAGTTCTGCTTTCAGTTAGAGTCAGTAGAGCACTACTGAATTTGGTGAGCTATGAATGATATGGCACACAGGATCAAAGTTGCTATACTCAGTAACAAGCCAGTTTTTGCCATACATGTGGTTTTAGGGAAAAGATTTACATGTTCTCATTATCTCTCAACACTCATGAAAAAGCAGAGAGCAAGCAGATTGTCCCCACAGTTTACATAAGGAAAAGCTTTCCATTTATCACAATGATCTCTTGAATCTTTTTAATCCTCTGCTAAAAAGAGCAAGACAGCTGCACTTGATGCCTTTATTCCAGCAGTCTATTGCTCAGTTGCTGCTTTTTCATGGAATTTGAGAATTGGTGTAATTAGTAATGAAGGGACTTGGGTCATGTTTATCAATTTACTCTGCTAATATGGCTGATGTGTCTAAATGTTCTTTTTAGGTATCTGTGTAAACATTTTCTTTTGGTAATTTTCTGCTCTCAACTTCTTACACGAATTGGCAGCTCCTTCCACTATCTACAGTCCATGCTTATAAATTTTTAAGTTAGGTATATGAAAATACAATTTCTTTGTTAATAAACAGAGCAAATAATATTACAAGAGATGGATGAGGTGTCCTCAGAAAGCAGATAATGAACTTACGGAAGGGCAGACTGGACATCAGCATTTGAAAGATCGGGAATTCTACACTGCTAAATCCTTCTACAATTGCAACTAGATTGACTTGTCAGTAAAATGTGATTCAAACTTTATATTACAGTCTTTAATCTGGATCATTTATTTTGCAGTTAGACAAGGTTTGATCATGGAAGGAGCTAAGGCTTGAATTAGTAAAATTAACAGAAATCAGTACTTTACATTATCTGGCCAGAGAAAGCAAACTTTGGAGTCGTGAAAGAGGTAAGCACAAGAATGGCCAGAAGTTGTTAGAAGAATGAAGTAGATTTGAAAACAAGTAAACAACTTTGCAAAAAAAAAAACAAAACCGAAAACAAACAAAAAAAATCCAACAAACATTATACACAGAGGTTATATAATGAAATGATCCCCTGTGATGCCATCAAACAGCAGCATCAAATGGAATAAACAACTCTTCTAGGAAGCATACCAACATGCAGTCACATGCTATAAGATTAACCAGAAAATGTTTTTTTCCTTGATCCACCACAGAAATGAGATAAGGTATTTCACTTCTTTTTTTTTTCTGCCTTTCTGATACTATTTTCTTTAGCGGTCTGTCCTTCATTATATTTTGTACAGTGTTTAATAGGACAGCTTTTTAATTTTGAATTCTGGTTTTTCTCAGGAAAGATATATAAGCACACAGAAATAACCAAAATGTCTAAATTAAAAGTCACAATAAAAAAAACCCAACTGTTGTGGCCAGAAGACCAGAATTGCCTGACTCACTGGGTACCACCCTGCTTGAGCTGTGCACATAGAATTTCTGTGACAGGCTCTAGTTCAAATCCAGAGCTGATATGCTTGACTGAGATTAACTCCTGTCTTCCATGTAAACCTGGTATCATTCAGAAAACCACCACTGTGCAAATCCATAGTCCAGATCTAGCAGGCATTTTCAGATCACTCCTAACACATACTGACAGGAGGAACCTACTTCCAAGTCCCACTTCGGACTTTTGCCTGTCTCTGCAATACCACCAAACTACTCCTTGTAGGTCATATCCACACTCAGGTTTTAGGTTAGACCTATAGTACACCGTTCTTGTAAACCTCCCCACCTGCCCAACTTACTCTGTCTTGGATCAGACAACAGTGTTTCCTTCCTTTCAGAGGATTCCCAACTGGAAAATCCAGTCCAATTGTCATCAAATGCACTTTGTGGTAGGTTCTTATAGGAAGCAACTACACTGGCAAGAGAATCCCTTATTCCCTTCCTGTTTTGTATTTTTTTATAAATTTTATTTCCATCTAGAGAAAATCAAAACACACACAAAAGGGCACAACAAGGTTGGTAATAGTTATTTAAATATTCAGTAAACATTTTTCCATAACACACCAACCAATCAGAGAGTGCACCACTTGTATCTATTTAGCATACTACCAATCAGTGTCAATAGAATTCAGAAACAAGAACAACTAGCAGGGAGTTAGAGCAAAGCTTCACAAAAGTTATGCAATACTAGAGGAACAACATGGTGTAAAATTGTCTTTGTCACATCTTCATCCTTCATTGTCGCTGCCTGCTGCATGCTTTTTCTACTAAATGAGCTTTCCTCATTAGAAGCGATGTATGCCTTCAGCTACAGATCTCACTAAGGAAACTTCATGTCTGCAACTCTCTGTAAGTCTGACTTGACATCTGTGCAAGTGTGTCCTCTCTTCTTGCTTTTTGTTGCTTTCTTTCCACTTACTAATATAAAGATAAGTGCCCTGGTTTTAGAAAAAGAATTAACATGAGAAAAAATAGATGATACACCAATGGATTCTTGCTCTGCTAAAGTAAAATCTTACAAGTCATCTCTGTCAATATGAATGCAGTTGTATGTACTGATTAAAGACAAAATCTTTCCCTGCTGTTAGTTCCTAGTGAAGAAGGCCTTGCCTCTCCACAATGTTCTCACAGTACATGGGATTTTCTTCAACTGTTGAATCCTTCTAGACATGCTGTGAATAGCTCTTTGTCTTCATGAACTAGAGGACAGAACTGTGACATGGAAGAGAAAGATAAGGCTCCTCTGGAATTGCTCAGATTCTGTCTGTCGGGCCCATAAAAGTCTAGGAACATTTGTATTTCCTTTCCCATGGTCATAAACTCTGGAGGGAATGTAGAACTTGTGTCAAAGGGGAAGACTACTTATTTAGTGAGTTATGTTGCTTATCCTTATTTAAGAATTTGTCTGAATCAGATGATTGCTATCAGAAACATCCTCCTCTGCTAAGAACCATGAGGGTGTTTTTGTCTTGTAGGCCTTGTTTGAGATGGGGAAAATCCTAATTTAAGACTTCCTGAACTCCTTTTCTTCTTTGTCTCCCCTATATAATCTTGGCTTTTGTACAGTTGTTGCAAGGGTTTATTTTAGTGCTCGAAAGGACCACATTCAAACAGAGTTGTGTAATGATATTCCAAGTATGCTGACAAAGATCTGTAAGTTACAGCAAAATCAAAAGAACAACAAAAAATTCAGTGCTGTACAGAATGGAAAATATAAAAGCAAACTGGAAAATAAGGTAGCTCAAGAGATGAATAGAGAATTAACACTTGCTCTGACAGATTCTTCTGTTTCTGAAACCTCAGTTAGCAAGACAGCCCACTCTCTGGGTCCATTGATTGCTACTAAACCACAATACAATATTAAGAAAAAGCAATCCAGCTTACCAGAGTTGGTTGTACAAACATTCTCTTCCCCTGTTCCTGGGAAAGTAGCTACTATGGATGGTGATGTACGGGTCACTATTCCCTTAGGGACACTGAATACTTGCAAGACAGACTGGTTTTATACTGGCGGTATACTGGCAGTATTTAGCATTTGTCTGCATTTGGATAGAGTCCAGTCATTGTTCAGTTTTGAATAAGTGTTAGGGCACTGCGTATGTAACAGATTTTTTTTATAATATCTTTTGTGAACATGAGCCTAATCTTATATATATATACAAAATTATAATTTTTTTACTGACTGGAAATGTACATAAATGAAAATTATATTCAGCTTGTAAACCAAAATTTCTACAATTGCACTTACTGAATCCAAGCATAGGGGCAATATTTTCATGTGACTTTGTTAACTTGTTATTATTACTTGCACAAAGTAGCTCAGATACCACTCTTTTTCATCTGCAACAAGTTTGAATGACATAATTCACTGGCTATTCTGGAAAAATATTAAAAAAAATCTGCTTCATGCCAAGAACTCTCATCAAAGTGTGATTTGACATCAGCTACTTCTGATCTTTTCAAGATCCAGAGTTGCAGTGCAACTTGATCAAAAGCAATTAAAGGTCAGTCATCAAACCTGGCATTTCTCTACCATGATCCCTTCTATCCTTTTCTAGACTCAGGAAAGTTCTTATTTCACTCACCACTCCCAGCGAGAATTTCTGTTTCAAATATTTTAGGCTTTGCTGCTCTGAGGAATACATAGAATTCTGTGACAGCACTTACCAAAATATTCTGTATAAATATCCTGCAATTTTATACAAAATGAAAACTATATCTTGGGATAATAAGAAATATCTCAATTTAGCATTTTGTGTTTTTAATTATTATGTAAACTCATAAATTCAAGAGGCAACATTCAACAGCTGGAACAAAATCTAAGTCAAGTCAGAGCTGACATGATACACACAATAGGTGTAACTCAGTGGCTACTGTAATTACCTCAAAAACAGGCATTGCAAGCACAAGCATTTAAATTTAATATTCAAGAGAAATATCAGTAAGGGTATGTAGAAAAATAAGAGTTTTCTCTTATCTGGGATCAAACACAGTGGATTGCATGATTACAAAATGTCATTACTGTAGGGCAGTTTCAGTTTTTTTGATTGCTTAGCCAGGCAAATCAGGGACCACTGGCTCAGGCATGAAACCTCTTAGATCTTCAAGTTCAAGGAAACAACCTTTTTGTTTCCCCAGGAATAATGCTGTTATTAGTACAATTCTCTATAAACTAATATTATTTCTTTATAGTAATACATAAAACTGCGCTCATGAAAAGTCTATTTACAGAATACAGTAGCAAAAATGAAGAATGGACTATAAGCCAAATCAAAAGACAACCTTGTATTTTTTTCCAAAATAAAAGAATTTTAGTCCTGGCACTCTAGAAATGTATACATGTTGGTAAATAACTACCAGAAAAGGGCTGTAAAATATGCTGGCTAAAGTTTTTCAATTTTAATTTTAGTGGTATTTTGATAAAGGCTGAGGTTCTGTGTTTGTTTTGGTTTTTGACATATCTCCTAGCCCACAATAATACAGAAGCTTACAGTAAATTCACTGCAGAACTTAAATGCCAAACCCTCTCCAGCTGGAGAACATCAGGTTTGGACTCAGCTAGACCCAGACATTTTAGAGCATTGTTTGAAATATTGTGACACTTTACCAACTGGAAATGTCATGGTGGCAAAATAAAAGTAGCTCTGCAGCACTTAACATCCAGTTTTGCAGAGGCTGCTGAGGTTTTTGGGCTGGAAATCAGCTTGAAGAGGACAGAAGTTCTCTACCAATCTGCAGCTCAGGAAGTCTTCCATCATCCCATCACCACAGGTGAATCAGAACTTAAGTCATTCCAGCAGTTCACCTACCTGGCAAGCATCATTTCCTTGGATGGTAAGATTGACACAGATAAGACAACAGGTTAGCAAAGGCATATAGAGCTTTTGGAAAATTCCATAAAAGAGTCTGGTGCAATAAACACCTGAAGAAAAGTACAAAGTTGAGTGTCTACAAAGCGATTGTACTGTGTACTTTTATATGGGTCTGAATCCTGGGTCATCTACCGCCACCACCTGTAACTCCTTGAACGCTTCCATCAGCTCTGCCTCTGTTCAGTCCTAAACATCCACTGGTCTGATTACGTGACCAATGTGTCTGTTCTTGAACAGGCAGGGGTCAGCAGTATCGAGGCCATGCTGATGAGAACGCAGCTACGCTGGGCAGGGCACGTCTCCAGGATGGAGGATCACCGCCTTCCGAAGATTGTGCTCTATGGTGAACTCGCCACCGGCTGCCGCAAGAGAGGAGCCCCGAAGAAGAGATACAAGGACTCCCTGAAACAACACCTCAGCCTTAGCCATATTGACTGCCATCAATGGTCCACTCTGGCCTCCAGTCGGGATTCATGAAGACACAACATTCACAATGCTGTTGCTTCCTTTGAGAACTCATGCAGAATCAGTCTTGAGGAGAAAAGACAATGTAGAAAGAACCGTTCCTTGCCAATATCGCCAAAGGAGACTTTCCACTGTGCCTTTTGTGACTGGACTCGCCTATCCCACATCAGCCTTTGTAGCCACAAGCATGCTTGAAGCAAGTGTGGGTAGAGCCCTTCCCAAATCTTCGTTCATAAAGCGTAGCCATGATGATGATGATGATGACGACAACCCTAAGCTGGACTCTACAGAGCTTAAGAACACAGTGGTATAGAGCAGGCCACCCACAAGGAACAAGTAGGAACCTTCTTTAGCTTATGTAAGAGGGGAATGGCAGTAGAATTTGGAGACTGAATAAGGAGACACACATTTTATTCCCACTAACAGCCAGGAATATGCTTTCCTGTTTCCCAGACCAAAACACCCTTCCTCAGAGTTTAAAAAGAACAAGGCCTTTTAACCAGCTGCCAAAGAAATGTGTACAAGGGTCACAACACACTGCAGTCCTCAAAAAAAAAAAAAAAAACACCAAAAAAACAACAAACCCCAAACAACAACAAGAAAACAAATAAGCAAACAAGGAACTAGATGAAGTGATCCTCTCACCTTATCTTGGGGTACTCTGAAATTAGGTGGTGGCCTAAAAGTACCAAGTCCTTGTTCCCTAAACATGAAGACACTTTCTCAGATAAGAAACATCAAAAAGAGCCTTGTCAGCTATCACCAATCAGTGAACAGCACTGGCTCTTCAATAACATTTATTACTACCACTTATTCTGTTTCACTGATGCTTCTAGATCAGTTAAGGCTTCAGATTGTGTCAACTAAGCACCAACCTCCAGACCCATAAAATATTTTAAAGATGCAACTGCACACACCTTTACTATAAACTTAAGTAAACATGTAGTGAATTTACTTCCTAGAAGTTTTAAAACCATTAACATGACCAAAAATTCTGCTCTCTACTTAAAAATATTTTGCAACAGACTTTCCCTTCTATAAACAAGAGCTTCATCGACCTTACTGAAATTATCCCAGTTTATTCTAGATGTGTGTTAAATCCTTCATGAGCTACAGATTTATTGTAATGACTCAGACAGGGAGAATGGTGATGTGAGAGAATGCTACCCACCTACACCTCAACTAGCAGCACTTACTACAGCATCCAGTCTGAGCAGCCAGCTTATTTAGCCCTTCAGGACTCACGGTCAGCCAGTTCATGCAACTATTCTAACTTATAAACCCAGCTCATTGAATTGTAAAGAATGCCAAAGCTTGTAGACATTATGCAATATCATTTCACAACCTATGCTGTATTTGGAAGGTATAATTTTCTTTAAAAACTACTGTCTAACTAATAGCTTTTAAAAATACTTGTTTGTCTCTTGTAAACTGTAAGAGGAATACAATTGTGTGTAGAAAATTGGTACACAAGTCAGCCACTTTTAGAAAATCACAGCCATAGGAGTATTTGTTTTGTTACTACAAGCAGCCTAACATTCTGGGTCAAGCTTCTGTTTTCCTTGCACAGAACTCCATATGACACCCTAAGGGTATATGAAGCATGTCCTCTCTGATTCTCTATGAAAAACTAAAAAAAAACACCAAAAAAAAAAAACCCAACAAAAAAACCCCAAAACCCAAACCAAACAAGAACCAAAAAGTCTTTCACATATCTGTGATAAAAATTAATTGTAAAGTTCCCACATAAGTAATGGGGAAGGAAATCTTATTCTTTCTAGTGTTTGTTTAGCAGCTGAACTTCAAACATTCTCTGAAAAGCAAACTCCAGGAAAAGGAAAATTGAAACACAACAAGAGCACTGAACAGATGAAAGGTTTTGAATTGCAACTGCAGATTAAATAACAGGTTAACAATGATGGGAACCAAATACATGGTTACAAGTCCAAGATAAGAGAGGAACCAATCTGCACAAGATTCATGACACGTATTAATTCTTCTACATATATTTTTTTAAGGTTACTGTTCAAATTTTATAAAAACCTCAAATGAGAAGTTTCTTTGTTTAGAAATGGTGGATAAGGAAACTTCAATATCATTCTTTTAGCTTCTTTTCATTAAACAAATAGGAGCTGAAAATGTCTGCATTTTCAGGAAAACTAAGTATTCTAGATCAGATAAATGAGAAAGTCAGAAAATGCCACAATAATGTTGGGTGTTATTGCTTTAGCCTATAAAAAAATAACAAAAATATATCTTTGTCCAGAAATATGGCATTACTGCATTGGAAAAATGAAGCAAGAGCTCCCTCTGTGTAACTTAGAATGCATTGCTTTGTTGTATCAACTTATATATTTACACGTTTTATTGTAAATGTGAACTATACATATTAAAAATTGAGAAAATTATTTTAAAAATGAGAGTTTTGAGCCATAGACAGAACTATGTTTCCCCCAGTAAAATTATAGACAATAATTACTGGCTAAAATGTAAGATTTCTATACTAAATAAGTTGTAAGTAAATGCCTATTGAAGGTACAAGACTAGAATTTCAGATAAACACACAAACATTTCTGCTTGAAAGTAAGTTACACCAGACTAATAAGAAACATCTGAGGAGGCTTATTATTATTGCTACAGTCAGGTGACAGTAGAATTTACCATTCTGGGGTGTCTTCCCTACTTCTCTGTTGAAAGCTTCTGTTCCCACAGCAGGAACAACTCCTGAACCATCACAGTGGTTCACTATCTCACCCAGATCACCATAAGAAATTGTGTTGATGCTGCTTAGAGTTACTTTAATATCCTGTGTAGTAAATGTCAGATATTCAGACCTTTTTTTCATGTGTGGTTGCTCCTGCTACAGAAGCATTAATCTCCAACAGAATGAATGCCAGGCAGACAAATAAGAATTGCTTCATCAAGTGAACTGCAATAATTTGTATTTGTAAATTAAAATTCTGAACACAAAGGTGATTCTTTAGTGATTTATTGTAGACAGGGGAATTGTTACAACATTTCCAGCATATCTTTGCAAGTATTCTTCTGCCTTATGCAAACAATTCTTAGAGCTATTTGTAATTTTTCACAGAATTTTGGCAGACAACCCTGCAACCAAGGGGAAAAAAATGTCTTTCTTGGTAAAAAGAATCAATAATCCATGATGGTAGTGAGCACTGTTAACATATAGTCACTGTATTTATTACTTACTGCCTTGAAGCTGTATAAATTGATCCCAAATTTCATTGCACTTTCTATAATAATGACAAAGTCATCCCTTACCCATATTTTCCTTTAAGAAACAAAACAGTTGCCAGCATATTTCAAATTCAATTTGTAAAATTACTGTCTATCCTGAAGTTTATGTCAGTTCTATTTTAAATTTAATAAGCCCTGGGATTGCTGTGATTAATGTTAAAAGTAACTAAAATGTTAACAGCATGAAATCTCACTGTTCATTTTGAGGTTTCCTCCCCTTCTCCTCGGTGGCTAGGCTGACAAGTATTTTGAACAGAGAAAGGAGAACAATGAATGCTGGTGGTAGCACTCCGACTTCATAAATTTCTTCCTCATACCTCAAGGAAAGAAAAAAATTTTCCTTTACTTCAGCATCACTGGCTATCTAGCAGTAATACCTAATGCCCGTCTTTCAAAACTTCCATCAGAATATGTCACTTTGACCAGATCACTGTTTTCTTTTCAAATTGTGCATTTGAGACAATTGCAACCTAATTGCTGAAGAGGTCAGACACAAGTACTCTAAGAATTTCAGACACGAGTACTCTAAGAACTTTCAGACACAGGCCACCATAGGAAGGTTGCTTCAGGAGTCTGAAAATTTATTCATAAGAATACTGGTAACCAGCCTGGATAATTTTATCAGGTCCTTCTGCCATGGTTGCATTTTTTACAGCATATGCCTCTCCCAGAGAACAGATTGTAAGAGGCTTGGTGCTGCTAGAATTAACAAACATTCAGATCTTCACAGCAGAAGTTTATTGCTGGGGTATTAATGTGTCTCCAGTTTATACTCTAACTTTGTGGAACTCTTTGTACTGACATACCCCCAGCACTGAACATTGGTTCAATAACTGCTCATTTGAATCACTCACTGTAAAATACCAATGTAGTGGGTTTTCTGGATAACTAGAAATGTGTCATAAGCATTCAGACGTTATGGAATGGAGGATACTTCTCTAGACATTACTAATGACTCCAAAGTTGTAATACTAATAAAATACACTTCAAATATATTTGAAATTTACCCATGATCTGGGGATGTTTACTAGACAGGCATGCATACTTCTGATAACTATAATCTGCCCAGTATTAGTAATTTGCTGGCATCACAATATCGGACCTCTGGCAATTCTGTGCATGTTTTCTGGCTTCTTGAGCCACTGAAGTAGTATCTTCCTGGTCTTTGTGAGACTAATTAGACTAAATTTACTTGTGATGTGATCACACAGTTATTTGGGCTGACAGGCCTAATATAATGATATCAATCTTCCCAACCAATGGCAGAAGCAGCATGGGGAGGGATGGCCAACATAGCTGAATCTTCTTTGGCTGCCAGAATGGTGGGAGGTAGACTGCTGGCACCTGGTGCCTGTTAGAGAAAGTGGATTTTAATTTTGAGTAAAAGTTTAAAAATTTACTCCACGATCTAAAACTGTATACTGAAAAAATGTGTTCAATAACAAAACTTTTGGAAGATGTCTATAGTGTTGTTTTCTCTCTACTGGAAAAGGACATCTTAATAGTGAATTGTATCCTTTGTTAATATTTAAATGTGAGTCAGGCAACACCAGTGTGAATTTGCATTCATAATTCCTTTCTGAAAAGATAATTTGACATGCCCTCCTTTTTCACTTTGCTATGTATTCAGCTTTATTTGCAAAGATCATTTACTGTGCTAATGCCTTTCCCCTTCAAAACTGTCTGTGCATGCCATGTTTCATGATGAATACCCATTTGTAAACAAAGCAGTGATTCATTATTATAGCTGAAGGGCATTGTTTTACCTGGATGTAAATTCATCATTTTTTAATGCATCGCAGCTTGATGCTTGATATCTCATCAAGCACTCTGAAAGCTTTGTTGACACAGATTGATGATCCAAACAATTAACTTAATAATGGCATCAGCAACTGGAGGTTAGTATAAACCACAGAAAGAGTGATCCAAGTTCATCCCTAGTATATGCTTAATAATGACAAAGGAGAAATGTTTGGGATCTATTTATTGTGAACAATGTATTTGACCCCTTTTATCATTTTCTGAACTAATTTTAAGAGTCCATCTATACTGCATTAAGTACTCTGTGGACAACAAGTGGAAGAATTTTTTTATAACAGGTTAGGTACTGTTAAACACTATAAACAATTCTCCTTTCTCAGAGTAGTTTCAGAGAAGCTAATAATCTGTGAATATTCTGTTAGAGCTCAGCTGGAGATAGCTATTTCTCAGCTGTTTACTACTACACTTCACCTGAGATATGGAGATGTGGTAACTGCCTCTGTAGGCACTTGTGGTTTGCTCTAATGCATAGTAAAATGACATTCAGTAAACCCTTCATTCTTTGTTGTTTTTCTAACTTGTCTAGCTAGAAAAGCTTTCCTGTTTTTTTCTAGCATTATCTGTAACAATGCATCTCTACATGACCAGGGAATCCACTTATGAATATATGGCATCACTTAAATTCAGACTGAACAAGTAATAATTGTTTTAAGGAAGTTCTTCTGTTATGGATTTTGATGGATTCTAGAAGACTGCAACATTATAACCACTCATTATTATATCCTTTGCTATCAATCTTTCAGCAATATTAACCTCAGCATTTAAAGGAATTCAAAGTACTAACTCTTAAAACTTGGAAACTTAGTACTGTGATGGTTTAACAGGGAGTCTAATGTCTTGTGCCAACTGATGTAATTGTACTTGGCAAACAGTGCCTGGGAACTGCCAGTTACAAGCTGGAGACTGACAGATGAGTAGCTTTTCTTTCTGAAGTGAGCCAGGTGCTTGGAGTTAGATGTAAAGGGCTTAGGTATTGCCTTGAAGTTAAGCTGTTTCATCCTCTCTTTGATAGTAATAAATGAGAGAAATTCATGAGTCAGATGACTATAAAAGTACCCTGGATTCAAAGACGACACCTGCCACCATCCATCTGCCTTTTCTTTTCCTTTTAATGAAATTTTTATCATTTTTTATAACCTTGATAATTTCTACAGCCTCATCACTCCCTTTGCCTATCAGAGTTTTTTTTAAACTCAGATTTGGAACAAATTCTTCACATATTTCACAGCAGTTGATATGTCTTTAATGGTACGGTTACAGTTCCCATGTTAACACCAATATTTTCCACTTGTACATCTGGCACCACAGAAAAAGTGTGAGTGCTTAGCTAAGCAAGCTTCCCGAGTATAAGAATTCAGGCATAACTGTACACACACAACTACTTGCATTTGCCAGGTCTCTTGTATGCATCAATGATCTTGCAATTGCACTTGCAGGAGGAACAAAACCTTAGATGTGAAGATACTATTCACTAGCTTAGGAATACTGATTTTAGTACAGTTATTAACAAAGTATAACAAGCACTGTGTAACTATATTGAACTTTCTTGGGTTAAAATGCTGGGTATGCTCAACATAGGATTGTTTTTGAGAGAAGTAAAAATCAGATTAAAGTAATTCTAAAGAAAGAGACTATTAGAGATAACACATCATACAAATAGAGATGATGATACTCCATATAATAAGTATTTGTTTGCTTAAGTCTAATGCATAAACAAAACAAAAAAAACCCCCCAAACTAAACTAAAACAAAACAAATTACTGAGAAATGGAAGATGATGACTAGTAGAGAGCAGGGACAAAAGGAAGTGGAACTTTCAAAACTACATACAGCCAGGTAAGATGGAGTTCTACTTATTTTCTTAAAGTACAACAAGCTGTAGGGAAAGCAAGAATGCATCCACAAGCATGTATTATGCATTTTAAATTCATTTGTCTGAAAGATTTCAGTTTGAGATTAAATTCTTTTCTACTGTTCATAATTTCTTAAAATCAGTGAATCTAAGTTGAATCTGAAGAAGTGAATGTGAACATATATTTATCCTCTTTTATAACAAGAGTAAGGATTCATTCAAGGAAACAGGCTTGAAGTTAAAAGAAAATATTATTATAAAGCACATAATAAATGTGTTGAACTTTCTACCACAAAATAACCAAAATGTGATAGCAGCAGACAGAAAAAGCATACATTTAATGAATGTTGTTACTAGACAGAATATTAAAATACATTTTCATAGATGTAATGCAATTAGTCTTGCTAGATTGGCAATATTTTTTGACAAAGCAAAAAAAAAACAAGGAAAGGAAAGAAAAACACTACTGTATCTCTTTATTCAAACATCACTGTCATCACAACTGTTATACAAAAGAGACTCTGTACCACAACTCAAATTCTATGGTTCTGAACTTTTATCATTTATCTGTCAAGATCTCCCTCTCTTTACAACCCTATTCCTTTTCTAAGAAAAATGTGTACATCTTAGTTTTTCCTAGTCAGTTCTGCTTTGTATATTAGTCTGGTGATTATTTGTAAATAGTGAATGGATAAGATAAAGTGGTGTCTTTGACAAAATTAATATTGTGGTGCTTGGTATGTAATTCACAACTATTATTAACACACAAAAAAAAGCATTTTCTTCAAACATTGCTCAGATTGAATGAAACAGAAGTAGAGTAGCTAAATATTTTGTTCGCTAGCATATGCATATTAGCCTTTTCCTTTAGTTTGATGAAAAGGAGCAGTCCCTTTTAAAGAAGGTTAAATGTGTATGTACATGTGCCTTGCCCCTACTAATCAGATTGGCACAGCCCGAGCACTGCCAGTCAAGAGGGTATGCTTTAGAGGCTGTACTGTGGAACATCTCCTTGGTCTGTGAGGTTTGTGTAGAAAATTGTAGTTTATCTTAAAATGTCCTAAACGTATACAGTGATGTCCAAGTCACCACAAACAAATAAGAAATTATCAATGTGTTAAAGTTCTTAAGTCTGAGTATTCTAGCACTGGCACTTGTAAAGAGTTATCAGGCAATATGAAAAGGTAGTTTCAGGCTCAGCCTAACTGAAACATCTTTTGATATTTTTCTTTTAAATGGAGGGGCAATTTTTTTTCAGCTCTGCTGGAGTATTTGATGCTGGTCTGTTTCAGTTCCTTGAAAAAAAAAGATGAATACACTATTTATTTGGTTTGGCATACCAATTTCCTATGACAGGCTAGCCTATTTTACTTCTGTAGGTTGCTCTTCTAAGATTAGTGTAGGTGTGATCATGAGTTTCTCAACAGATGCTCATTAAGAAACACTTTTCTGTGTATAGAATAAGGAAAAGGCAGTACAAGTAATGGTACATCTACTTTTAGACTAACACAGTAAAGGACATAGTTACTGCTTCATTTTAAAAGTAGGTCTAAATAGAGCTAGAAGTGTAGCTCATAGATTAGATGTATGTTGTTTTCATACACTGTGATTTCTACTAGCACAGAAATGGAAATTTTCAATATAGGCCTTAGCAGATGAAAAGCACAAAATTATTTTATGTTTTATTCTGCTACAACTTTTAACAAGTAGCTGGAACTAAAATATCTGCTTCTAGTTTGCACTGAGAAGACAGGAAAGACCAATAGTACAAAACATACTATGCCATTTTATAGACACAGCACTAATGAAAACATTGCTAAAGCTATGAGACTTGCCAGTTACTGACGAGACTCAGGAGAAAATATTTAACAGATGTTTCCCACATCAAAAAGATACTTATTCCCCTCTGATTACCATGATCTTGAGAATTCATGACAAGATTTAATGATAAACACCTCTTCAGTAGTCCCATAAAAAACAAATTCTTGCAAATGATTTTCCTTCAAAGAGCAGCTGGGAAAATATATTATGGCCTTGAGTTCCTCATGGTGAAGTTGTATTCCAGCTTTCTTGTGTTCATGACATAATTAGAATCCTGTAAGCACATCAGTTATACGCTGATGAATGCCCAACCCATTTTCCTTGCTATTTTAAAACTTCCTATCCTCACGGTGACTAGTTACTCCTGTACTACAAGCTGACCTCACCAAATGCTTACTTCTAGAAAATTTCAACTGCTATCCTCCAAGATTATTTATTCTTATTTACTGCAAACTTAGTTCAACAGGCTTCCTTTGACAGCTGTTATTTATTATTTTTAAATGTCCCTAACATACAATGCACTGAATAATATTCCATCTGGATTACCTCTTTCCTTAGGTTGAAGTTTCATCATTAAATATTGTTTAGCCACCTATCAAGCAGAGATATCAAACATCCTAGAGTAAGAAGTCATCACCTTTAGGTGATGGGGAAGGCTTTACTAGCTCATACCCTGACTGTGGTTAGCGAGAAAGGAAGTTTGAGATACTGGACAAGCCTGGAAACATGGAAGATCAAATAAACACTGTTTAAACACAATATCCAGATTCATTTGTTTTGTCTGCTTTAATTTATAGAATTCTTCAAATCTGGGTCACACTGATAATATTTTTATATTTATAACATATGCTTAATTTCTTAAATAATTTTTCAGCTCATAAGATATACATTGCACATATAACATCAGTGAAGTACCTTTTACAAACAAAATAACTTGAAACAAAATATAGCAAAGAGATACAGAAAATAAACCCTTGCAAGGGCCATGTAGGTAATCCTTTGATTTTCACCTTATTAGAAAATTTTTAGAATTATGTTGCAGCTGTTTTCTCCAACATTTATAACAATTTCACTGATTTATATAAAGAAAATAACACAGCTCAAATTAATTTTTCTACTGCCTTTAATTTCCTTTATTATTTATCCTTTTAGTACAAATAATAACTCAGGTACCTGGAATGGAATGATTTATTTTTGCAATACAGCACATTATAGTTTCTTATGAGTGGGATGAAAGTAACAGACATCTTAGGTCAAATAACTTCTTAAAAAGAAATAAAATCTTTATAATAAATATTTTTAATTCAATTAAAGTTTTTTTTTACTTTCTATGGGTAAGTCAGTAGTAATAATTCAATCAAAATCAAACTTTTAAGCGTCTGGCATGAGAAATACAAACCCTTTGATTACCAAGAAATACTTCTTAATAGCAAGTAATCTTATTTAGACTGGAACAAAGGAGTGAGCAAATCACTGAATAACTGCAAAATTGCTTTTATAATTTTATCCTGGGCAACAGTGAAATTGAACATCTGAACTTAGCCTAGCAGCTTAAAACAGACACTTCAAAAAATATCACCTTGCCTACCTCTTGCACATAAATCATAGACTGCCACCTTGCCTATGCAGCCCTTACCTTCTCAACTGCTAAAAATTGCTGGCATCATTAACTCACTTCATATTATGCTATTTCTCTTTCTGCCGAACCTGTCACCACCTCATTTTCTCCTGCATCCCCTGGTTTGACAGATGCACTTGCAGTAATACTTTTCTAGTTTTTGACTTATTCAGAGTCTGCTATATTGCCAGCTTCCTCCTGAGAGCGCTGCTGGATCAGGAGCCTGCTTGCTGTGCTTGCACGTACAATTAAAAGTGAGTTCCAAGCACCACAAGAACTGCAATATTGTGTCCTACAGAAACGCTGCTTATTTCCAACTTAACACATGCTGTGCGAATTTATCCGTGATTTACAGAAACAACTGACTTTTCCAAGGGAAACGCATGCAGCCTACATTACTGTGGTCTAGACAGCTCTGTCTCACTGACAGAAGTAGAACACACTTTATTTGTACACAGTCAATATAGAACATTACGCCTGAAGTACATTCACAACTTCTGAAAAATCAAGATTTTTATTCTGTGTTGTTTGTATGTGCCTGATTTTTAGAGCTGCTGATCATACCTATTTGTGTACTTTACAACACCTTGTATAAAATTGGTATATAAGAAATAATGAGTTTCATTTTTCTTTTAAAAATAAATTTTTAAAGTGACACTAAATTACAGTGATGATTGAAGGATGATAGGCTGATATGGAACCCTATCAAAACCATGAAACTGCTGATACAACATCAATTCAGCAAGGAATTAAAGAAGAATTAATTTAAAAATGCCCACTATTTCTAGAAAATCTTATAATCAAACAAGTTTTGTAACATTGTTAGACCATATGCAATTCTAATTAAGAGCTAATTAAAAGTGTCAAGTTGGGGTTACTGTAGAAGGGTCTATGAAATGCTAGTCAATTGTGTTCACTTCAGTATTTCAGAAATGGTCAAAAATTACTATATTTATAAAAGGTATACTGATATTGACAGGTAAAAGTGCAGGACAGATCTTGTCTGAAGGTATACTACAGTGCATTCTTTTCATGCAGCAAGAACCAAAACTTACTGTTTCTACTACCTTATCCCCTTATCCCTGCTACAAACAAGGAAACCCTGTACCCCATGTCTCTCAAGCTACTGAGTCTTTAATTGTCTTTAATTGTCAAATAAAGTGTTTAAATGTGCAAATGATATAAACATATTCGCAATCACAATCAGTAAAATAACCCAGATGAGCCTACAGACAAAGAGAAACTGCTTACACAAATCACTCATATTTTCTTAATACCTATATTTGGTTTTAGTCTGCCTTTGTTTCTAGTCTAGCTGGGATGATCCCAGAATTATTTCTCTGGAATATCTGCCAATTTAATTAACGGTCTGTTTATTCCTTCTTCCAGATCATTAATGAAGATGTTAAATAAGACCAGTTCTAACGCTAATCCCAGGGTGCCTTGGCAGACATCTCTCCTCACAACATAATTCATCATACCTTTTGTTTGGAGACTGTTTGGATGACACAGCTGATGTAAGAGGATGCTGCCCACCTGTTTGGCTGTTATCCACGGGGAACATATTACACCAATTAACGGAAAACTTCATGGACTTTATTTGCTTCTTGCTGCAAGCCAGAAAATGAAGAGTATTGACAAGGTTCTAGAGAAGAGCTCTAAATCTTTTGTTTCCTGACACCTGAGAGACAGTTCAGCAACAAGATCATTGCAAATGCTCTTCATAAAAGCAAATAATATTTGAAAAGAAGCCCTACTGAATTAACTGAGCTAGAGAGATGCAAACTTTCTCTTAGGTTAAAGAAAATAAAAATGAAGAATATTCAAAAACTTCAACTACTAGAAGAAAGCAACCTATTTTGCTTAAAATACTCACAAACCAGAGCATATTAGGCTGAAAGGCAGCTTCCTCTGCATCTTTGATGGCAAAATCTATTTAGTAGTGGCTGAACTGTATTTAAGTTACTTTGGACAGAGACTTCTATAGACAGAGGATTCTTAGGATGTTTTCCCCAGATAATTTACATGGCATCACTTGACTTTTTTTATTGCTTGAATCCCCCTTCTTCTGTCATAGCTTGTTGGCGTACTTTTCCTTTCTGGCAAATCAGCATGCAGATATAAGACATTTAGTGGTCACTGTGAGTTTCAGCAGTTTTAACTCTAGTTGTGTAAATATTGTATACAATTTCTTGTGAGCCATTGTGGAAGCTCCCCACTATTACAATAAGAGTCCAGGGGCCCCACATTTCAAGGCAAAAGTCTTCTAAAACCTATGACTACTGTAGCTGGTATTCCTACTGTGTATTTTCCTGATTTATTCATGTTATTTGTGGATATAAATCCTATATATCCTCATCCAGTGCATGCTTATGAACTCCATTTAGAGGCTATCTTTGTTATGCAGTTCTTTCAGGTTTTCTCATCAGATTCTGCAAAGTAGTAACCAACATTGACCTTTCCCTAGTTACTCCAGTGTCTAAAACCTTTTACAATGATGACACTTTTATTCACTGGTTTATACAGCTCTTCTTTTCATTAGATCTGACTTAAGATGGATACTAGAACAGGTATAATACAGAACTACTTTATCAGCAACCTTCCTTTGCCTCTGATGGGCCACACTCTAACTACAAAATTCTCACCATTCATGAAGTCTGCATGAGGGAACTGAAGGCACAGGGTGCAATACTATAGAGTTCAAAATACCCAAAGGTGAAAGGAATAAATGGTTCATAGTATTGCAGTGTTGCCAGCCTTAACATTGACAAAGAGCATCCAAACCCACGGTTTTGTCCTTTTTGACCTTTCCTGTACTCCTGTCAAACGTCTTCCTCACCAGTTTCTATTACATTATACCCTGCCAAATAACCTTGTTGCAAAAGCCACAATCTCTCCACTTCACAAATCAGGAGAATATTGCACAGAAGCCCATCCCTTACTACTGCAGCAGTTTAATCAGCAACTCCTTATTGATAGTCCTCTGTCAATAGCTGTTAGATATTGCATTTTGTTGTGAGATGGGGGATTAAGTCTGAAACATGTGCACAATAAAATTTGAATTTTTTTAAAGTAATATGAAGAATTTCACACAGAATTCAAACACCACAGGAAGGGCAATCTGGCTGATGAACAGCCAGTGTAGATCTTAGAATCACAGAGAACAAGCAGATTAGAGAGAACTCTGCTGTTTACCTAGTCCAACACTCCACTCAAAGCAAGGCTGTACTCAAACTGAGATCATGTTCCATAGGGTTTTTCCCAGGAGTATTGTCTAATTCACATGCATTCTGGACAACCTTCTTCTGTGCTTAACCCCCTTGCATCATTTTTTTTTCATACATAGAAAAAAGAAAAAAAAATTCTGAATATGTTGCATTGCTTCATCCTTTTACTGTGGACCTCTGAGAAGGTGCCTCTGCATTCTTGACAACTTTCCCCTTCCATGAGCAGGTGAAGACAGAAATCAGAGAAGTGAAGAAAGTCTTCTTTTCTGCTATGCAAGTCCTGCTTTCTCACCCTCCCGCCGTCCATCTTGTCCTCCAGCCTCCTGAAGGTATTGGAGGAGCTCGGTTGGACTCGCTGTAGTCTGTCCCTGTTCTTGCTGTGCTGAGGAGTCACTCGGAGGGCGCCCCTCGGGTCTGGCTGCGGCTGCCCTGCCGTGCGCCCGCGCTGCCAGCAGGGAGCGCTGCGGGCCCGTCCCGCCGCTCAGCCCCGCTCCAGCACCTGCGCCGCGGAGTCACTCCAACCGGAGCTGGGCTTTGGAAAACCAGCATCTTCTCGCTTCTGTACAAGCCCAGGCTTCTTTGCTTCTGAGTTTCCTTAAGTCTAAAAAATACACTACATCGATACACACTGAAACCAAACAAGTCTTTTACCAGTTCTAGTCTTCGAGTCCCACATTTGTTTTCTATTCTTTTCCTTCTTACCTCTTGAGGGAAAAAAATAAAATCTTGGCTGGTCCTTCCCTGCTTTCCAAAGCCCTCCCTGGCTTAAAATCCAGGAATGAAATGAAAACCTCAGCTGCTTCCTTCCAGCCAGGAGGAAAAAAATCTTTTTTGACTCTCCACAAGGAAAAGCAGAAATTCATAAAGAGCTAAAGCTTTTCATTCTACATCGAAACTGTATCTAGACTTTATCAAACCCAGGAAGATCTATCTTTTCCTTCCAAACTGCTACCCTTGTCTAAGGTCCAAGAACAAAGTAGTGACTGTAAGCTCTTTGGGCCAGTCAGGAAGCCAGACACCATCTTGGGGCAAAATGAGTAATTTGGAAGACAAAAACAGAAACAAAGTTCATAAAATGGGATATTCACATTACTTCCATTAGGCAATTTGAGTTGTATTATCGCATTGTTTCTTGCTGATAGGAGTGCAAGTAATAAATATGGAAGTCATTCAGTTTTGTTTAATTTACTGGCATTGTTTGAGGAGCTATGAATCATGTAAGAGATTTAAAGGGATTACTGATAGAGAAGAGTGTAACCTTTCTTCCAATACAACAGCTGTTCTGAAAAATTTCCATAATAACAGTTGCTTTTAATTATATAAAGAACTGCAAAGCCTTTTTAGCCTCATATCAATAATGCAGTTTGATTCAAAAGTTGCTAAAGAGATAATCCTCAGCCTTTTTTGTTAAGGGTAGTTTGTGAATAGCAATGATTTGAATCCCAATGTCATATTTTTTTCAGTGGAAGAAGAGAATAGTCTTTATTTCTCATGGACTCAGACTAAAAAATTACAAGCAATGCTTGGAAAACATTATTCTCATATGAGTCCTCCAAGAAATGGTATTCATGCCTAAACAGACATATATAAAATAAAAATATCAGAAATATAGCACAGATAGAGAAAAAGAATCCTAAAATGTCTTATGAAACACTACTAATAAGACTAAATAATAAATCTCTATATCTAGAATTGGTATGTTTTACTAAAAAAGGATTATTTTTAGTAATTTTCAAGGCCTTAGCAAGCCAGTGAAAATTGCATTTCTTTATCTTCCACTCTTTCTACTTCTCTCTGTGATTGAATACTGGCCTCTGACTGCTTACTGCTTATTCATTCCTCATTTTCTAAGCAGATCACTAGTTTTTGAAGATAATTAGAGACCTCTGCTATTTCTTCTAAGCCTTGAATCTTCTGGCTAATTAATATCAAGTGCTGCATATACACATGGAGCTGATAAAGACTTGTAGCAAGATAGTAGGAATCATACTATTTGTGTAACAGAGGAGTAGAAACTGCTTGTATCTGCTAGGACAGTTTTTGCTATGGCTTTCATTATATTTTGCCCAGCAAACATCACTTATTTTGTTTCATTATTAGAGCTTCATGGATCTTCTAATACTATCTGTGCTTTCGAACAAATATTATCCTAGCATTTTTCATTACAATGTTAAAGTATGACATCTAAACTTGAAGCAAAGATGACAAGGTCTTCATCCTAAAATCATCTTCTCCTTATTCCTCTTATTTTTCCCTGAGGTGTTAATCTTCAATGTAAAATATCCAGGATAAGCAAATACACCTCTTAGCAGTGCACATATAAATGCATCATAGGCAAGAAGGCTACAAAGGCTGTTTCTGCCTGTCTCCAGGTACCAATTTTCTCCTTTCATCTGTTTTAGCATGTAGATAGCCTAGAGGCACTGCTGGACACTTTTTCTTAAAGATCTTCAAGGCTCTACCCTTTGAATAAACTACTGCAAGTTTTAAATGTTTCCTTTTCTCTTCCAGACAAATGTAGTAACTTTTACTTAATTTGGGAGGAGCCAATATCCATCAACAAAACAAGGAAAACTACTGGCACTGAACTGTGTCTCAAGATGCAGTAAAGTTATCAGCAATGTTCATAAGTTGCCAAGAAGCTTGTCTGTACTTATTCCATGAATATCCGGCTTCAGTCAGAACTGCTGTTCCCACCCTGAGGCAGTTGCACATTGCTGTCACTTGTTTCTCCAAACGAAGTTAAACTATGACTTTATAATTATGCCATTGTGAATAGGAAGAGGCATCTATGCTGATGCATTTGAGGATCTAAAAGCAGTAAGAATATTTAAATGGAAGGTGGGAAGGTAATAAGAGCTGTTAAAGACTAGAGTTTTCAGTACAAACTCATAAGGTAACTGGGATTTTTAACTTATTTTCCAAACATTATATTTCGGAATTTAAGTAGGGTCTTAATCAATTATTCTCCAATATTAATCTGTAATTTAAGAACTGCAAAAGACATTTTCTCCTTTGGATATAATATTTTGAAAAGAACCATTCAGGAAAGAAATTTTACATGCTTAATATGGTTATAGAACTTTGAAATGACACAATTTCTGTACTACACTGACCATTTCTGAATAAATTAATATATTTACAGATCTTTCTTTTTCTCTAGTTTTGCTTTCTAACACAAAAAACCCAACTTAGTTTATACTAGTTTGATCTCACATGTCTAATATCGAGACTTAAATAGTCAGGTAAAACAGCCTGTACTGATGCCTGGGGTTACTCCTCCCCAAATGTAGACTCCTGCATTTGCCTTCTAGTCCTTCATCCATGTCTGTTCTCAGGAAGCAAAATTTCTGCTGTAGTCAACTTTCTGCCCTTAGAATGTGCTCACAAATAAGTACTTGAAGATACCAGTTTCTTCATACCTCAGTTTGTAGATGGAATTGTTTAACTATCTCCATATATCTTGCTTTTGGAGTGTGTTCCAAGAGATACAGTTTCTTTAATGTTTGCCAGGTCAACTTTGGAATAAAAACATGGTGAGGAGTGTAGTTTCACTTGTAGTGGTCTCTGCAAGTCTCTTTCCTGCTGGCTTAAAATAGTAGCACAAGAAGTAATATATCTAGATTCAAAGCACTCCATATCATTTGGAGCAGTGTATGGACTGTTGATTTCTTGCCACCAAAAAACCTGTCATTATCACTGGGTTATTAGGTACTCTGATGGAGAAAGGAAGAAGAATCTTTTAGTAATAAAACCCTTCCCTTCAATTAAAAAAAAAAGTGTAGATCGATACTGAATACTTAATAACATAACTTAATAACTACATCATTAAGGCACAGATTCACTCCCCAAAACCCCCAAATTAAATTCATAATCTCAAAAGCTCCTGCTACAATGGCCAGATCACAGCCTTAGTCCAGAGGTAGCTCTATTACAAAATGTGAAGTCTGAGGTGGCTATGTTCAGCAGTCAGATGTTGAAAATATTTGGTAATTCCAGGCTAATCTAAACGACCTCTAGTTAAAAACCAAGTATGTTATGAAAAGAAAAGGCATTCTGATAAGAGGAAAGGAGTTAGCCTCAGTTCAGAACACTGTCTTTGCTAGTCTACTGCATACTTTCTCAGGAGTTAGAAGCTGTAGGATCAACTGCTCTGCAATTCCCAGGGGAAAGATGCACCACTAGGTATCAATGGAGTGCTACAGCAGCTTAAAGAAGCCACATTCTCTTTTTGGAAAAAATTTACTCTGCGCACATATCTAACCAAAGGAGTTGTTTTGTGGCTATGAATCCAGACTGCAGAGAGGCATCTAGGAAACTTCGTGGTGCTTCCAAACAGTACCTAGCTCAGCATACAGGTCAATCATGTTCTCAGATGTAACTCTCCCCTTACACTGCATAAGGAAAATAGGTGACTGCTTGAAGTTACGCAGCAGGGTATCCTATAGCCAAAGCTACCATTGTTCCCTGTGAGGATAATGGAGAGAAAGACTTAATGAGGCCTGTGCTCTAAATCACTGTCTGGTGAGGTGCCTACATTTTGCTATTGATTAGATGGAGAGTTCAGAGTTTCCATTACCTTAGAGATATAATATGGACCTCAATTATTACTGAATATTAGGGACTGTGAATAGCTTGTGTCTCTCCTTTTAAGTCTAACCCCCTCTTGTGGATTAAATCCATTGGTCTGAGCAGAAGAAAAAGTCAAATTTAAGATAGATTATTTCTGATTTTTTTTTTATTGCCCCCCTAGAAAAAAACCTAAGAGATTAACCCAGTGCAGAGGTCTCTTAGGAGAGAAATATAGTCTTCAATGTTTGAAAGGAATCCATTTCTAATTCCTGATTGAAAATGGAAAAAATAACTCTGCTGAAAACTAACATGTCAAACCAGTCAAGATTTTCAGAAGTGATTACTTTTTTCATCTCTATGAAAATCAAAGATTGATATAGAAATAAGAAGCTATTTTTTTCTAAAAGAGTAGTGTCTTGCTTACAGCCTATCAGTCATTGACAGGTCTTATTATTAATCACTGTCCAAGAGAATTCTGATGATAGCGTGACAATATTGAAAAAGAGGTATTTTTTATAAATATAATTGTACACCAATAGGAGATTGCATCCAACAGCTAATCACAGTTCGATGCTCTGACAGAGGTTGGAAAGCAGCACTGAGGGGTTTGGGGAACAAAAACCTGGGTAAGATCTCTAAAGAAAAAAAACTAGGACTCTGTTACTGAACAGAACAAAGCATACGTAACACAAAAACCATTCATTAAATGTCCATTGGAATCCCTTAAACTGTCGCAGTGCATTGATCTTCTTCAGGGGCAGCTGGTTCAAGGCAGTCCTCATCACTATAAATTCCCATTGCCAGTAAAACCTCTTCCACTGATTGTAGAATTGCCCTTCTCCTACAATTAATTACAAGTACTTTGAACACAGACTTCAAATTCTGTGAGAATTGTATGTAAGTTGTTGAATTTTATTACAGCTGCAACCATGAAATAAATGCAAGAATCTCCCACACTAAAACTGTTATCACAACTTGGTTCATAATTCTATACTGATACTTCACTGCAATTTCCAAAGAACTTCCTTGATCTCTTTCTTTACAATAACTGCAGCTGTAAAAACAAAGTTACAACAGTATGGGGGTTTTGTAATGTAAAAAGGATCCCAACACTCAAGTCGTTATTTATTTTGAGATAAGTGGCAAAAAATAATTTAACTATGCATCCATATCAACTATACATGACCTTCAAAAGCACTGGCAGACCAGGAAATCATAGGCAGAACACATTCCCTGAACAGTGCAACTATTTGGATTAATTGCAGTAAGAGACTTAATTTTGAAGCATTTGGGAATGTTTTTGCAAGGTTTAGGAAGGATTTCACTGGGATTACATGATGAGCAATTTTGAGTGTGCTTAACTGTTCACATTAACTCTCTAGGCAACCATGAAACAGATCAATCATCCACTGCTTCTTATCCAAGATTTTGTCACCATAAAGGGAATATCCTTATAGTTCACTGTATACTTCAACCAGCCAGCAGAAAAAAACTCTATGCTTTAGCAAGAATCTCAGTGCTGACATTGTTCTTCAGATTGCTGGATTAGAATGTGCTTTTATTCTGCATATTTCTATTCTCTTGTGTTGCCTTCAGAGAAATGTAACTTTACTATTCCATCTAAAATGATATTCCATTTAAATTGGTCTATATTCCTTGCCAACACCTTTTTTTCAAAGCTTTGTTAATTGCAAATTTAACTTACATATTTAAACTGAGTTTCAATGCCCTAAGACCAAGATATTAATTCGAGAGAAAACGTGCATAAAACAAAATGTTTTAGCATCTGGATGTCAGAAGCTCTCCTTGTGCCAAATAACCACATCAGTTTTATGTCAAACGTGCCATAACATGAACAGATACAACAAGGAAGGCAATCAGGGCTTCTATATAAGATCTGAGACATTGAATTAAAAAAAGGATTGTACACTTCTCATAATTCTGAGAAACCTGAAGTTTTGGGAAGAACTGTACTTTTCTTTTTATTTTTTTTCTAAGGAGATCACAACTGCAGTAATATACCAAAGTGTGTGTCCAGTTATGAGCACACTGTTATATTGTATATCATAAACTGAATATAAATATTGCAAATGCACCAACAAATCAAGAAACACCATTGGGAAAAAGAACAGAAGCAGCTGTGCACATAGGCAAAATAACAGAGAAAAAATTATGAGGATATATAGATTTATTAAAGGCAGGTAACTTGCCTTATTTGCTATATCAATTATATTTTTTCAATGTAAAGGCAGACAGGAAATAAACAGTCAGATGTTAAACTTATACTAGAGTGAGATTATTTGCTTGTTTGTGCTTGAAATTTTCTTATTTATTACCTCTGGGATATGGCATTTTTCAAAATAAAAATAAGGTGTGTATAATTATTGATAGAATTAGCTGTCAAAAAATGTTAAATTCTAATAAAGAACCCCCAAATAAATTCAATGAAAGCTTTTGTTTTGTCAGCAATATATCCACCACCTTTTAAAACCTGCAGCTTCCAAAATATCTTTCCTTGCAGCCTGGGAACTGCAGTGTTGAAACTGAATGGCAGCAACTGAGATTTCCTGACTCAAGGCAATACAGTCACAAAACCAGCTAAGACTATTCTACTTGGAATGCTGTAAAACACAGTTACATATTTATCTCTAGGCTGCACTACTACATCATTAAAAACTGTATCAGCAATAATTTTGCCCAACAACTGTACTTCAGTCAGCTGTTGTCTTTTAGGTACTTTTTACCTAAAAAACTATTCTGATTTAGAGTTCAGCTTTGGGTATTTCAGATCAGAACTATGAGATTGCTATCTCTCAGAGTGCTATTACCTCTCTCCCCTTGTTGCCAATATATCCTTAAATGCTTATATAAAAGCAAATAAACTCCCAAATGTGTATCAACCACCACCAAACACTTTAATATGAAGATCAGCAACAACAGTTTATATGTACCGGAAATTCAACTTTTAGTGGAATAAAAGTGCATGCAAAAGGTGAGTTACTGTAGAATTTCTGATTAAAATTCCTTTACTGGAGTGGAAAAATTGTTAGAGAACCTAATTGATAGTTACTATTGGAGTTTCTGGTGCATCTGGAGAATGAGATGTGGAATTGAAAACCGAATCTGCTGTAACACATTGCACAAACCATCTACTGAAAAATAACCAGTTAGAAATACCCTTACTATGAAAAACATATTTGATAGCCAAATAACAGGAATTATTGTTTCTATTTTTAAGGTGCTTAGACATGAATATAGAAATCAGAGTTAAGTACCGATTTCTAACTGCTTAGAAGAACACTGTAAGGCAGGACTCAAGGGCAGCAGAAAAACCAGTTGGAGTTTTGCATACCATTTTTGAACATTGGTGATTTCTCACTGGTAAGCTTAATTTTCTGAATAACAACTGTCTTATTGTTTTAATTTTGAATGAACACAGCAAAAACATCACTGAGAAAAAGAAAAAAGGCATTCGCAGCAAGGGCAGCATACTCTAATTTTAGTAGAACACATGAATTTTTATTCCAGCAAATATAATTTAGCCTGATTTAGCCACTTATATATATATATATATGTGTGTGTGTGTGTGTACATATATATATATATATATGTGTGTGTGTGTGTGTGTGTATATGTATATATATACACATACATATGTGTGTGTGTGTGTGTGTGTGTGTACCTTTAGAAATAAACACAGATTGAACCCAGACAGAAGACTGGATATGGATCATTTATATGAAATAGCATTACGAGAGTTCACCAGCGAGTGTTCCCTAAGAGGCATCAGTGCCTAATGTTCCACCTTCCAAGTTCGTTCAAATTTCTTAAAGCTCGTTGAGAATGATGTCTGTTCTTGCTCCAAATGAATCGGGGAAAGGAGCATTTTCCTTGTGTAAAGCTGGACTGGCTGCAAAACCTATTAAATACCGACTTTTTAAAGGCTGAAACTAACTTCTAATCAAGTAAGTCTTTAAAAAAGATGCGCTTGCGAGAGCGTTTTATGCAATACCAGGAAGACTGCGGCAGCTAAGAAGGTGCCCGAGGGCATTACAAGCTCACCGCTCTCAAGGAAACAAACCGGATGGGTGTGTTGTGAGCGCGGCAGCTCCGCCCCGGGGAGCGGGCTGTGCCGCCATGGTGGAGGGCCCGGGCTGTGCGCTATGCGGGGAGCGCCTGCGGGCGCGGCTGCGGCGGGGACAGCCCGTGCGGGCAGCGCGGGGCGGCGCCGTGAGTGCGGGCCGGGGCCGGGGCCGGGGCCGGGCCGGGCCGGGGCACCCCCCTAGGGAAGGGGCTCACGGCGCCTGAGCTCGTGGTGCCCGCGGTGCTGAGCGCCCAGGGATAGGGGAGAAGAGAGGAGCCACTGGAAGCGGGCGGGAGCCGTCGGGAGCGAGGGCGCGGCGCAGCGCGGCTGCCGTCGTGTGTGCAGGGTGCGGGGTGTCATCCCTGAATTGCTGTCTTTGTTCGTCCTTTGAATTATAAAATTTTCTTGCCCTCAACATAGGCCTTAGCAGGTCGGATGTGTGATGCGATGCCGAAGCTATAGAAACAGGAACTTTAGGAAATAAAGAGGGTAAACTTTTAGAATCATTCTTGCTCACTTAAGATAATATCAAAATATCATTTTGCTTCAGGAAACCTAAAATACAAGGAGAGTTATTTCTAATCTTACTTTTTCATAATCTCGTAAGTCTTTGCATGTACTGCGTGATTTTTGAGATCCCACCAGCCCTAAGAGTTCTGTCATTCTAGTCTCAATGAAACACGATGGAGAAAAGTACATGTTTCACAGATTTCACAGAATATTCTGAGTTGGAAGGGACCCACAAGGGTCATCGAGTCCAGGTCTTAAGTGAATGGCCCATACAAGGATCAAACCCACAGCCTTGGTGTTACTAGCACCATGTTGACCTGCAGAAAGGGAGCTTTCACTTCTACAATTATTTTACTTTAAAGTAATTCTAATTAAACCAGGTATTTAAAGATTGTGACATCTGCTTTCAGTGTGCACAGTATGTACTTTTAGTTTTTATCCTTTTGTTGACAGCATAAAATAATTCACTGATATAAAACTGCAGGGACTTGTGAGACCTAGTAAATTGAGATGTCAGGGTGTCAGTAAGCAGGTCTTAGGTAGTACCCGCCTCTGATTTTGATTACAAAGAGCTAGGGTATCTTTTTTTCATGTCTGGTTTTGCTCATCTGTGAGAAATTTTATGTTGCTTGTGGCCCAAGTAAGTATACTGGATGGCTCCAGGCAGAAAGTTGGGGACTTTTGCCCCACCTTCAGTGTATATAAGGAATTTGTGATTAAGACACAATAAGATCGTACTTCAATTAAACTACTGTTTAGGGAAAAATGTGATTCAAGATATGTCCGTCTAAGGTATGTCTAAGATTAGTCTTTATATGTTTATATCTTTCAGGACTAGGCTTTTTGACATATGGAGTTATGCTCCTAAGGTTTCAAAAAGAAATCTCATGGCCTCAAATAAACTTACATTCATAACTTTGTACAGTAAAAGTCACCTTAGGGCAGACTACACAGTTTAGTAGTTCCTAATACAATGACTGTAAGGGTTTGCCTGGTACCAAAGTGGTATGAATTTAAATATTTGAAAAGATAGGTTAGCTTTCCATCTCTGACACTTCTTACTCTGGTTTACTTTAAACAAACCTGAGTGGTTTAAAATTAAAATAAACTTTGTTGCAACAGCAACTGACTTTATACTTTTATTGGAAAGCCTGAACTGTTTACATGGGAGCAGAATTTTACTTTCTTCATATTTTGATACTAAACAAAGTAAGTGATGCTATGCAGAAAATATTTTTATTTTCCCCCTTGACAGAACAATAACCATAAAACCCTCTAAATGTATATCATTTCAGGGGAACAATACAGTGGGAGATTTTACAGAGCAGCTCTGAAATGTCATTAACTAGTTAAAGCCTTGCTGGTTTGCCAGAGTCACTTTCATACATGTTGCATTGAAATTGAGTGCTGTGATTGAAGCACTGGTATGTACACCTGCCTTGCAGGTCGGGCTCTAATGACAATGAATCTACTGCTTGCCAGTTTCAACAGTGGCTCAATGGACCTTGAGGTACTAGTCATGGGGACCTTTACAGGCTGAGAAAAATGGGTTGGTAGAAACTCAAGTTCAGCATTTGCAGGTCTTGCAGGCTTGCACTCAGAACAGAATAGTGTCCTGCAATGGCACAGTTCGGGCTGCTGGTCAGATGGAATATGGCTCTTCATCAAAAAAGGACGTAGGCTTCTGCAACAGCTGAGTCCAAGTCACTATCATACTCTTCCAAGGAAGAGGGACAATCCCATTCTGGGCTGTGCTGATTACAGCACAGACAGCAGGTTGAGGACAGTGATTCTTACCTCTGATCAGAGGCTACATCTGGTTTTGACTCTTCAGCAGGAAAAAGAAAATAACATATTTGAGTGAGTCCCCTGGTATGATTAGCAGGCTGAAGCACATGGTGCACAAGTTGAAGCTGATAGAACTGGTGTTTTATTCCTCTGTTTGGCTACCTATAATGACATAGAGGAGACAGAGCTAGACTCTGGTTAGAGATGTGCAGTAGGGTAAGAGGCAGCAGATCCAGGCAACAACAGGAGAAATTCACATTAGGTATTAGGAAATATTTTCCATCATAAAAATAGTCAAGTCATGCAACAAGGGCCCAAAGACTAGAGCTGCTCTGAAGTCGGCTGGAAAAGGTCCTGAGCTCCCTGACCTGATACATTCTGCTTGGACCAAGTGTTTGGTCTAGATAATCAGTAGAGATCCTTTATAATTTCAGTGGATTTTCATGTGCTAAGCAAGAAAATATTATTGCTTCAATCTCACAATTACCTTGTCCTCTAGTAGTGTCCCCTTGCTGTTCACTTGCTTCTGGGATTAGGCTTTAAACTAGTAGGAGGAGAGAAGTATCTCTGTGGCCTCAGTGGAGGGTTTTCTGTAATACACAGTGGGCCATGTGAAACACTGAAAGCATATTATTAGCATTTAGAGAAGGATGTAGAGCTGCAAATTGCAGAATTGACACTTGGATGTGTTTTTAATATTCAAACTATACCTGTTTCGTTTACATCAGCCTGAAACTCTATTGTAAATTCATGACTTGAAGGAAAAGACATAAAATACCCTGATTTAAAAGATGTATTGTTTCAATTAGGAAAAAATTGGAGCTAAGTTATGATAGCATTAGCAGTAGTGACTGCTTCCTGGGTTAATAGTCCCATTGTTTTTGGTAGAATTGCTTAAGGAGAAAATAATTAATGTTGTCCAAGTTGGAAAATTAGTTCACACAGCTGCTTGCTGAATGTGTACAGATGCTGGAATAGAAGTACTATAAATTCTCTTTAATCTTTGTGTGTGCATGTGTACTCATTTTTCAGGCTGCTGCAAGTGAGGAGAGAATCTCTGGTCATGATTTCCTTGTTGGACTTGTTTACAGGGGTGTGGAAACATTGGGAAAGGAACTTTTCATGTATTTTGATCACAAAGCTTTAAGGTAAGAGGTGAGAAAAAGGCTTCTTATGCATTCAGACTGGTTGCATTTGGTGGGCTGTCTTGTTTTTGCTAATGTTGGTTTCAAAGATTTGAAAGTGTTACGGAGAAACTTCTCATCAGCCTCTTTGCAATGCTGGAAATCCTGGATATAGTCACATTTTCCAATAATTTACTGCTTTTTTCTTAGCCTAAGACTCCATGTAAAAGTATCTGAAAAGGATAGTTATTCTTTAATATGCTTTGTTTCGAACAGAAATTTGCATTTCCGAGGGACAAAACAGTTACAGTATATGCAGTTGCAGTTACAGTGTAGAACTTACTATTAATGTCTTCCACTGCAAACTGTTCCTGCATTTTCTTCTAATTTTCATCAGGAACTTTAGAGTCACATTGTGTGTTTAAGTTTTAGTGATTCAAATGCTTTACTAATAAACTTGTGAAAAAAATAGCCAGACTTAAAATATTCTGTATTTTTACATTTATGCTGTCCCTCTTTCTGTAATAAATATTAACAACTCCCAAGTTTGGAACTATGGTTTGAAATTTGGCACGTGGCCTCAGTATTGTGAATGTAACACTTTTGGGTGAAACTAAAGACAAATGGTAAAATTGCAAAATCATTGTTCATCCTTTGCAGTTTCATGAATTCATCAGTTGTTGTACTTCTAGAAACTGTATTTAAAGAAGTCTCTTTAGCCATGTTGCTGATGGGAAACCTTGTAGAGGTTATGTATGAGAAAGGTCTCTACAGAAGAGGAAGAAATTACTTATTGTCTGATATTGAGGATCTTAATTGTCTTGTTTAAAAAATGCATCTTGTTGGTTTAAAAGATGTTAAAGGGAGGTAGAAGATGGCTTCAGAAAATGCATCTTAGAGCAGTTGACTCTTAATTCTATATATAAACATATGTATTCTTAAATATAGGACTTTCTTGTTATGGTGAATGTTACTGATATACAGATTCTATATCTGTACATAGTTTCCTAACAAAACTAGCTTCTCTATTCTGCTAGTTACCTGAAAAAAAGCTGGTAGTCATGCTGGAATAATGTGAGTCAGATACATCCTACCCATGAAGGATAATGAACTCATTTTAAGCTCCTGGATTTTCTTGGGTGTGGAGTGACTTCCGGGTGGGGGAAGATAACCTGGCCATGAAATTGTTTTATACACTTTGACTATGGCTTACCTGACTTGCAGACGAGGAAGATACTTCTGAAGTGTTTCCACGTTGTGGACAGCAAGTAGAAACTGAAGTTCAGTTCAGTATATTTGCAGTCCATGGCAGAAGCATGGCAGTAGAAGCATTTGTTTTTTAGAGGTACAGATAAGCATGGACACTTTCTGAGGAAATCAGTACTTCTACTTTTTGATGTCCATTTAAACAGGGTTCTTAAAGTCACTGAAGAAAGTCAAGTGGGTTTTTTAGAAATGTGAGGATTTCTTTACAATTTTTTTGCCTTAAACGTCACTTAAATAATCAATGAAAATTGAAAACAAAATTTTTGATACTTACAAGTTGTGAAGGAGAGACTTACGTGGACTTTGTGTTTTGCCATGGACATACTATGGGAGAGAGCTTGTTCTGAGCTTGGTTTCTATAGTCTGCTGTTAATGTAACTTGGATTGATGAATGGTTTAAAAAAGTTTCTGAAAATTGATAATGCACATGTATTTTTACATAACCAATAATGGACTAAATTATTCTTAGGAAACAAGCAATTATTGGCTCCATATCATTTAAGGAAAGACATCCACTGTCTTGACTGGAAATTACATCTTAGCCCTTGGAACCTGATAATGTGAATTGGCCCTGCTTCTTGCATCTCCATGTAGTAGTGTGTCTGTGCTGCCAGTAGACTCTTATTTTTATGGAGAAAAATGTTTTAAATATAAGCATATCCTTGCAATATTATGTAGTACTAAATAATTATGAAGCTTCACCTTTTTTGTTTTAAAACAACCAAAAATCATCATCTCCTCACTACTAACTGTCATTGAATAACAGCCTATGTATTAGCATGGCCTTTCTATTTGTAATTAAAAAGAAGTTTCTGGTTTGCCCTGTTTCAGGATATCAAGGGTAATGAAACACTTATGTAAATGTGTAGTAATGGCTCAAATTATTTTTTCTAGTCATGAACTGACAAGTGAGATAGCTAATAGTTGTGATTTTTAATGCTCTTTTTAAACAGTATTCCTGGAGCTGGGTAAATGAAACCATCAGGTATTAATCTGAATGTTGTATCTTTAAAAATAACTTTCTGGAAGCATGTAGTGTGTTACCATTTGGTAGCAAGGTTCGAGAGTTTGGTTTAAAAAGAAATTTGGCTAGGTTTAAAAATAAGTTTGGCTAGTTAAGCCTTTGCAGTACTGTTCATGGTGCTTGAGAATTGAAAATGGTGATTGAAAATAAAAGTACCTGAAAGAACTGTATCACCTGAACTGACTTATAAGAAGGGTATTTTGGAAAGACACAGATTTTTAAAAATTGAAAAAAATAAATGCTATGGGAAAGTTACTTAGAGAATTACCTTTAAGACTATGCTTGATCACATGTTGTTTTAACCCATATGTAAATACTTAAAATGCCTGTCCTTCCCAAAATGTAAGAAAAAGGAGTTTAAAGGAAATACATACCCAATGCTGCATTTCTTCAGTCGTTTATGTAATCTTTTAAATCTTTTCGTAACAAAATAATCCACCTTTTCTGATATATAATGTATAGTAGTAGGATACTCCCTATATTTTGTGCCTTTTAGGACTTGGATATAACAGGTGAATTTGTAATGAATAAAATGTATGAGATAATAGTCAAACTGGTCCTTTGTTCAAGCATACTAGCTCCTGATAGAATACAATATAAAATACAAGACCTCTTAAAGCATTAGTGGTCTGTAAAATGAATGCTTGAAAGAGTCCATTCTCTACTTTGCCATCTGTTCATTTTGCAGTTTATTTCTTTTATTACATTTTAAGTGACCTGCAGTCTTTGCATTGGTTGTGAGCTAAGGAAAGCAGAAGACAACAAATGGCAAATATTAATTACTTTGTTTATGGCATTATTGTGTGTAGTTGCCATGTGATTAACAGAGTTGGCAATATGGGGACTAAATCTTTCCTTTCATACCAGATGAATTCTACCTGATTTAACAGAGAATTGTCTGGTAAAGTGTCCTCATTTCTTTCCGCCTCCCTGAAGGTTTAAGAACTTATGTTGCAAGACCAGGATGTCAAGCGAAAAAAATTATAAGTGCAATACACTAGAAAAGTGTGTTACTTGATGATCAAGTCTGATTTCTGTATAATGAATTACGAAGACTACTAAAAAACTGTAGTGTTTTGGAGTGGTTTTAACTTGGGGAGGGTCTTTCCTCTCTGGCAATTGAGCACTATGTAAGTAAATATTTTGTTGCTGTGTTACTGGTAATGACTAGAATTAATGTACATGCATACTGACTTGCTTAGGTAAGGTCCATAAATTGAAGAAATAGACTGGTGTTATGGTTGGAAACACTGTTAACTTAAAATATCCATAAAAACTCTCTTTCTCTCCAAGGATTCACTTTGGTATGAACGGTTCCATGTGCATTAATCCTGATGGAAGCAAAGGCAGAAATGGAGCACTACCAGTTTTGGAGATACAGCTTACAGAGGATACTGTTTGTTTTTTTGATGTGACAGTAGAATATAGGTAAAGCAGAAACTAATCAAATTGAACAGTTTGATTTCTTTTTATAACATTCTTTTAAGAACATAATGAGTAGTCACATATAATTGTTAAGTGCTTAGATGCTATAAAGACAAAATTTTCTAAATATAATATTTTTTGGTGTGGTAATTTAGTCTTGTTACTTTTTATCAGAGCTTGCCTACAGTTAAAGCCTTTCTGTACCATAGTCTCCTTAGATGCTGTCAAGACTGAGAATGAAAGTTAGATTTTAATTCAGTCCTTAGATCTGAATGCTGAACCCCATTGCCCCTTTATTTTCCACACAAGTCTCACTTCTTTAACAAGAGTAACAATCTCTCATGATTACTGGCTTTGAATTTTTATACTCTGTTGAGGCTGGCTTTGTATTTTTGGGGTTTTTTTGCAATCAAATTAGTGTAATTGTTCTGATTTACATTAAGTGGATGTTTATGTCCATCAGCATTGTACTTCACACTACTAATAAAAATTATTGCAAGCTTGATTTTAAAGTTTTTGAGGCTCTTGAGAGAAAAGGAACATGTAAATACAAATAACGTATATATACATACTTAAAATTACAAAACATAAAAGCTTATGTAAACCTGAGACTTCTTGTTCTGTATTATTTTCAAAGGATTACATTTAACTTAATAAAATAAAAATATATCTTAAAAATATAGATATAGTAAAAAATTACTAGTGTGTATATATATTATATATGTAGTAGTTTATCATTATTGTAGTATATTTTTATATACCATATACCATATTGGTATATATATACACAAATATATTACTGTGTTTTGACTATTGGACCATGTCACCGGTTAGTTATATTTGATGGTCCAAATACGTGGATTTTCCATCTTGGAACTATTTTTAAAGCAAGGAGCTAGCAATTCTTCTTTAATAGGAACAAAATGAGATAATTTCTTTTACATTAGACCAGATGCAGGTTCCACACTTGTATCATTGACCCATTTTGGGAGGGATGATTGATGTAATTTCTATGATTCTTCCTATCACTGGCATTTTTATGGTCTCTATTATCTGCATGTAATGTACTATAATAATTTAATGCTTTTTTTAAAAACCATGCTGTAATATTTTTAAAATAAAAATAAATCTTAATGTATTTTTCTCTTCCAGAAATGCAGCTGAGAGTGAGCAGAAAGTGAGAATGATGGAAAGTTTGGATGTCTGTTCTCCAAAGTTTAGCTTTTTAAGAGCAGAAAATGAGATTAAGCAGCACAAAACTCGCATGTTGTGTGATGTGTTACTGGATCAAGCAGTGTTACCTGGAGTGGGAAATATCATAAAAAATGAAGCACTGTTTGATAGTGGTCTTCATCCAGCTGTTAAGGTGAATGAAATATCTCAAGATGGTTTTTAATGACACTTACGTATTAAAAAAGAGCCTGTGATAGTAAGTCTTACCATAAATCAAAAGGAAATTATGAGGAAAGTAATAGCCATTAACTTTACGTGATTCATGTGATCATGAACTCTTTGGTCAATATAGGGGAACTGAAATTTTTACCAAGTCTTTTGCTTACATCAGGAAAAACACATTTTTTGGTGTGGAAGCAATGAGTTTGTGTAGTATGGAATGTGAAAATGTACTGTTTTTACTGAGATGATACACATACCATGAAGTCAGAATTATCGTAACATGAAGCAATGCAATTCTGTATCACTGTTCAAAGTGCACCTGCATTAATAGGTCTCTTTCTGTTGTCCCCTAGCATTTTAATATTCTAAAAGTTCTCTTTTTTACAGGTTTGCCAACTGACAGATGAGCATATACATCTCTTGGTGAAAATGACACGTGATTTTACCCTGCTTTTTTATAAGGTATTGGCACATGTTTTTGAGAAACGTCCAAAATGTGACTCTAGCACATTAGCTAGATGTGATCATCCAGTGAAAACAGTAAAAAGATGCCACAGGACAAGTGTTTCCATGAATAAGAATGTTGGTTTGTGTGCTTTTTATTAATTATGAATTGTAAGATTATGGAAAAGTGGGGGAGTCAGGATTGTAAAAATATGCACAGGTTGACCCAGAAGAGTTTTACAAATGCTCCCTGAGGGCCAGTTGAGTTTTTCTGTGCATATGTTGTAATGTCACTCTGAACATGTCAGAACTGATGTATGTTGAACACAAACATTACATTTGAGATAATATAAAGGACACTCAAAACTGGGAACTAGAAATTGCTGTAGGGAAGTATGTAGGTAATTCTTGTGGCTTGCTTTATTCAACTTGAAATAGCAAGTGTATTTATTTGACTAAATAGATTGTAACTTTTAACAGTTTTTTTTCCTTCTGACTGAAACAATGGTTTTAGTTGCTAGAGTGAAATAAGTTATACTTTCTCCCTACTGTCACAACTTCAGTGGGATTTCATTTCTTCCCCTGTCAAGTCTATAATTCCTGGTTGCTCTTCAAGTTTCCACAATAGAAAATAGAGCTCTTGACCTAATCCTTCTCTATTATATTTCTTTAAGCTGCATGCAAAGAAATGAACAGTAGTGGTGAAATTCTTGTCTGTTTCTCTTGGAGTTCGTGAAAGTCAAGGAGCTAGTGTTGCTAGAACTTCTTTTTTTTTGGTTGGTTAGGAGGAGGGCACCTATGTTTCTAATACCATCTTTCAATCATAAAGGTGAAAAATGTAATTTATTTAATAGTCTACTTAAATGTTCGCTTTCCCCCAACGTACTGAAGAATACTTTAGTTTGTTGGCTGGAGAAATCTTTTCTTCAAACTTCACATTGAAGTCTACCAGTAAAGAGATAGCATATAGTTCTGCAACAGCTATAATACTAGGAAATGTAAATGTGTGTCAGGCTTTTAGACTCATAATAAACACGCTAAACTTTTCTGTTGCTCTGTTTAGCTATTTTCAAAACTTTTACAATCAACACTTAACAAGAGTTCACCAGTCAAGCACTTTTAAGAGAGACCTAGGCTCTCCCTCCAAGTCTCCTTAAAATACATAATGAAAATATGTTAGTATGAGGGATAGTACTTAAGTTTTCATAGACTGTTACAGATTGATTGTAGCAATCATACTGTGCCACTACCGATGCAAAGATGAAGAATCTTGTTGGTGTAAAAAGCTTTAGTTTGGGTTTTACATAACTGGCTGGGAAAAAACTACTCATAAGAAACTGAATGTAAATCTTGAGGAGAAAGCAAACTGCTTGTGAATATTTATAACAATATATATTATTAATTCCTTCCGATTGAATTACTAGTTTGTACCAGCACAAGCATTCTCATTCAGCAAGGCTGGTGAATAAGAGAACACAGAGCAGAAACAAGTACGCTGTGCTCAGAGACACCTGTACTTTGAGAGAACTCTGAGAGTCTTCATATATTAAGGAGCTAACCTTGCCAGAGCTGAGCTGGTACTGCTGGGTTAGCTGTGGTATCATTAGAACTGAGCCTGAGAAATTGTGATGGCGGTGCAGAAACTCGTGTGGCTTTCCAGAGTTGGCTGCATCTCTGCTTGGATCTTCTTGGTTTTTTTTTACCATTTTTAGCTTTGGTAAGTCTGTGCCTACTCCTTGTGAATTGTCTCATGAAATGTGCCTGCCTGTCAGCTGTCTGGGGACTCTTTAGCCCACTGTGCCCTTGTGCTTGTACTGTGCTTAATTTAATAAGACTTTCTGCCAGGCTCTAGGGAGCTTTCGATAGTGCCAAGTGGCTTTTCACGAATCAAATTGTCTGTCATGGCCAGGGCCAAGATGAAGCTGAGCAACTTTACTGGACACTACCGGACATCTACAGAATCCTTGGGATACTTCTGCATTGCACAGTTCTTTATGTTTTGGGAAGGCTGATTAACCCAGATTGTAGCATCAGGTCTGAGCTGGCTTGGTGGTGTGTTTTTTGTTCTTTTGGGGGGCGAGGGAAAGTTTTGTGGTTTGGTTTGTTTTCTTTGCTGTATTGATTGGACGTACTCAGCTCTTCAAGAACACTCCTGCAGATGCCAGGCCAAAGACAACTGATGCTGAATCAGAACTAGCTGATCCAGCTGAAGTCAGGGAGCTCCTATAATGTTTTTGCTTGCACCATGCTAGTATGTTTTTTTCTTCTATCTTTTATTCCATTATGTGGAGAATTACAGACACTGTTATACCTGATTTGTCAATTTTTATTTTTTTTAACATAAAATGATAACTACAGATGGGTGTGCATTGAATATCTTTAGTCATTGAGTTGTCATTTTATGGAGGGTTTTTTTTTTTATTTTTAGCTTCAGACTCGCATAAAATTTATACTGAGTCTCTAACTTAGATTTATATGTGTTCTGTTTTAGTGCCGCAAAACTGGGTCCCCACTCTACAAGCACTACAAAGTATACAAGCGCCCAGCCTGTGGTCAGTGCAAAGGGAACATCACTGTGTGTCGTTTAGGAGAGAATAACCGGATGACTTACTTCTGCTCTCAATGCCAAAAGGTGGATCCCCAGCTTGTCAATCTTAGGTATGATGGTAACTTTGTGACACTTCTAAGCACCTCAAAGTGCTATTAACAGTAAGAGGACATCTGTTTTCAAATAGAGTGGATCTGTGTGCATTTTATAACTAAATTAACTCTATGCCAGATGAGGACAGGACACCTTGCAAAATAAAAACATTTTGGCTCTTAGTATTTAAAAATTATTGGAAGCTTTGATTCTTGGATACTATTTCTTTGAAAGACCCCATCTGTCATGAAGTACCGATTAATCTAATCAAATGTAGGAATTATAAAACAATTTAGAGTACTCAGAATTATTCACTGAAATTAATTCACTGGAAAAGTTGCTCCTTCATGGTGTTATCAATATAATGGGCTTGGATGTCTACACACAACTGAGTTGAATAGCATAACATAGGAATTTGTCTCTCTCTTTTCACAGGATAGCCCCTTCAGAGCTGTGCATCTGTGAAATTTTGTTCTGGCTTTAGAGTTATACTGAGGATTACTAAAACTTCAGCAAATATTGTAAGGGCTTAGGACTTTTCTTCCTCCTTATTGGTTTTAAAAAGCTTTTGCTACAGGTGTGCCACAGAGACATTTTCAGTTCCACATAAACTGTGCTAGCAGAAGCTTTCCTCCTTTTATTTCAGGAAAGCAGAAAAGGCATTTGATATCACAAAAGGTAAAAGTTCCAAAAGCATCTTATTCAGACTTAGATACCTAAGTTATTCTTGAACTTTTTCATCTGAGGCTTCAGAATTTTGCCTTTTTACACTGAGCTCTCTCAACCTAAGATGCTGCTTCACTTTGCAAACTTTGCCTTCATTGGTGTGTATGCGTGTGTGTGTGTGTGTGTGTGTGTGTGTGTGTGTGTGTATATATATATATATATATATATGCTAGATAAGATTTACAGAGCACATAAATCCCACTTCTAGCTCCAAGCTTCTTTTAAGACTCAGATAGCTGAAGGGATTTTGGTAAAAGCTTAAAAATCATCTTTGAGTGCAGATCAAATATAGAAAATTCCAACATGGAAGATAAGTATTTCACATACTGATAACCCCAATCTGCTGTATTTTTGGGAAGTAATAAAGAGAACTATTTTGCAGAAAGGTAGAAAGACAGCAATGTTCCATTGGGTCAGATTACTAGAAAACGATGCAAGGAAAAAATATCTCTGTTCTAGAACAAGTAGGGATTTGGGTGGTGTTTGTTGTATTTTTAAATAAATAATGAAAAAGTGCTGTATATCAGTGAAAATCATGGTAATAGTAGGTATAAAATAAAAAGATCATTTCTTGTGTTGTCCTTACCCTACTGATCAGGTCTTTGTGTTCTACTGGTCTTTTTTCAACTATGCAGTAACTATTACCATGTAAAAGTATATGTAGCTCAAGTGATTTATCTGCTATTCCAAGCTTTTCACATTTGAAGACTGGAAAGACCCCATGTGATCGGACTGACTTGCTACAGATCATAAACTGTAGAATTTAACCCAGTGGTTGTTGGGTCAAGTCAAGTAGCTTATGATTTCACTCAACTGAAAAAAATGAATACTCATTATAAGCTTACCTCATCAAATCCAAATGTATCTTGAATCTTAAAAATACATTTTTCCCCCATATTTCATAAAATGGGAAGGGGATGGAGGGTGATGACATGACAGACAGACCAGAGGAAGAATATGGAATTAAACTCCAAAACATGAGATGATGAGTATATTCAGACTTTTGGTAGCTGAGTAGAACAATTGATCTAATAATGTGAAAATACCCATTGTAGCATTGGCTATTTTGTTATCTAGCCACAGTATTTTGGTGAATGCTACTGTAATGTGTGTTCTACCTCTTGACAGCACAAATCTATGGTATGTCAGCAGTTCTCATTATCCTACGTAGTTTTCCTGTTCTGGAAGACGTGGTGGTAGTGGAGATCTGCCATTAACTTAGAAATTTAGTCTGCTGTGGGGAGTGATGATTATGGAATAAGTGATAGGTCAATGGAGTGTCACACACGTGTTCCCAAGTACAGCATTTGCATTTTTAATGAAAGTGCTTAAATTTGTAGGATTAAAAAAAGTCTCCAAAAATTGCACAAAAACTATGGAGGAAAATGCTTGACGACTTAGCAACCATAAGTTGGTTGATAACATATTACTTAAAAATTTACATATATAACTAACTGAATAGGTAAGTTCAAGTTACATTTAACATGTTGTCAATGTTTGGATACTATGAGAAGATAACAGGTAACATGCAGTGACTGTAAAAGGATAACTGATTCTAAATCAGTGTATCAACATAGAAGGTATTATAATTTACAGGAAAATCAATAAAACTAAATATTTAGAGGTATCTGGAGTATATATTTGGCTCATGAGTCACATAGATCCGTGATTTTGAATAGGTTCCTACCTGTTAAAAGGCTTTCTAGCAAATGGTGGTACACAAGAGACTTTCTAACTTTTAAGACTTTCAGTGCTGTTTGCTATTATGATAACAATGTGGATTTATGTGTAGCATTTAAATGAGCATAAACAAATTGTTTGCTACATTTTGTGACTTTCTACAGTTCAGTTTCTAAACAGTTCTTCATCCAGTAATGCATTTTTTACTAAGTATTCTGTACGAGGGAGTGGGGGAAAAGCCCTGAAACAGTCTCCATTTCTCACCAAGTAATTTTTGCTGCAGTACTTGAAAACGGTAGGGAATTTGGAAGGCTGAGGCGTTGTGCTGGAGAGTACATCAGTTAATAATTAACTTTCCGTCAATTTCTTTTTAAATATTTTTATTTGTATTACTTCTGCAGCATCTGGAAAGATTTGCCCTTGAGTTAAAGAAAACAAAAATCAAACTTGAACCATGGCATGCTGTCCAAGCTATGACAGGCAGGCATAACACTGTGTACCGTTTGTTCTCTGGCCCTGTGCCTCCCTGCACATAGTGTTGTAAGGCAATTTGTAGAAGGAACGTCAGAAAACACTAACATCATTCTTTTGTTCAACAGCAAACTGCCAGCTAGAAATAGCCTAATTGGCTGGGCATATGGAAGGGGGTCATGTTCTAATGAACATGTAGCTCAGAAATCTGAAGAGGAGTGGACCTGTATGCGCTGTACCCTAACAAACAAGCCTTCTGCTGAAATTTGTGATGCATGTTTGACTTCAAGACCTGAAGGTACTGAAGGGTCGTCTGGCATCTATACTGAGAAAGGGGGAAGAACTGTGGTTTTTGGTGAAGTTTTGAGAACTGTAGAATTGTCATACTGTGTATCAGATTTATATAACTTCAGCTAATTTGAAGTCAGATTTGGGGGAAATCTTACACAGACAATGCTGGAAACTGTCTTGTCTTAAATCCTAAAAGTGTCTTCCAATTTTATGTGCAGGTGGGATTCTATAGATAAGTGTCTTCAGTGACCCTTTGTTTTTATTGGGGAAAGGAGTGAAACACATCACCATTCTTTCAAATCTCCTTAAAATCATTCAAAATTTGGTGCATAAGTCTGAATGAAAAATCACCAGGGGGCAGAAAAGTAACTATCGCTCTTTCATGTGAACAAAAGCAGTATATTTTTGGTAACTTTTTCTAAAAGGATGTCAGGTTTCTCAGGGGCGAGTTTCCCCCCCCCCCCCCCAAGTTCAGAGTAAAAATTATTCTGAACTTCTTACCTAAATCTGCTGTTAGTCGCTTGTTGGAGCTTCTCATGCTGCTATCGATATTAAGTATTGCTTCCTTGCTTAATCCTTTTATGAATGGAGGGATGTGTGTGAAACTCTTATCTCACACAAGCTAAAGTCCATTTCCTCAGGTCAGGAATCAATAAAAGAAAGTACACCTTTTTGTGCCTTACATGACAGTTTTTGCCAGCACAGGATAACCTTCCATAATTCTTCTGCAAAATCAGCACCAGAAACCGGAAAATTTTAATATGTTCCTTGAATCAGATTTACCAGCTCTTACCCTGGAGTTCATACTTCAGGTGTACCTTAAGCTATACAATGTCATGTGCACAAATGCTGTATTTTAAGCTGTGAAACAAAATCTGGTTCCTTCTCCTGTACTTAAAAGTTTCACTTGTTTAGTTATATGCCATTACTGAAAACAGGCCTGGAATTTGAAGATGTGTTAGACCTGGTAGGATGCTGTTAGAAAAATTCTTTAAAAAAAGAAAACATTCATTTTTGCATCATACGGGTGGTATTTGAAATTTATTTTTTAAACATGGGTTTGCTTAACTCTCTTTTTTCCAAACCTTAAGATTTCTTGTATTCTCACTTCATCACTTCATTCACTGTTTTTCTTTTATTGTTTCTAAAATTAACTACTGTCAGCAGAAATGTTTCAGTTTTTGAGGACTTGGCATGTAAAGCTAGCTACTGGCCGTACAGCTGAAGTCTGTAAGTCTGTAGAAACAGGTAATTACCATTACATCACAATTTCCTTGCTCCTTTGCTAAGTACAAGGCCATGCCACTATTCTTTCTTAAAAAATCTGAATGCACTGAAACCAATATGTTTTACTGTGCAGCAGTGGCAAAATGGAAGGAACTTGGAAACAAGAAATATCCCCAGTAAACTATGGAGATTCTTATTTTGTTTGAATGAAATGCCTTTGGAGAGAGTGTACCCTTCTACATCTACCCATTGTTTTTCTGCTTAATTCCCTCTTTGTATGGAGGGAAGATAGAGGAGCAAGACACACACTGGATATAGTAGAAAAGGAAGGACTCTATTCCTGAACGCTATGGCTTCACAGCTACCTACAAAGAGATTCACAGCTACTTCAAAAGATTGCACATAGGGGTGCTGTAAATTTTTTCTCTCTCAGGAAGGAGACTACCTACAGACTTCTTATGTATTAAGTGGGCATTAATAAATGATATCCACTCCTTTGGAATGATTATTGCCCACAAGGCAGGCCTCTGATTCTGTGAAGAAACTGTTGTTCATGTCAGGAAATACAGACAAAGCAAATGTCTGAACTGCTTGCTTCATTAAAGCCTCTTACAGTAAGGGATCAATAAGTTTGAATGTGCAAAATATTTTGTAAGGACAGGAACCCCGAAAACACTAGAAAACCCAACAAATGAATATTCCATTTCATGTCAGTTATAAAGTAATACTTAAAAAATGGATAATTGATGCTTGGAGGTACCATATCCTGTGATCTCCTATTGCAGGGGTTTATAAAAGATTATGTTGAATAAAAATTTAAATGTTTTAATTCCTGGGTTCTGGCCAAAATCAATTTTGTAAGGTTAATCATCCCATACCTTTCATTTACAGAGTACTGTTAACAATTGCTCCTATTCAAGCAATAGTGATGTCACCTTGAAACAAGTTTTATGTGATTCTAAAAGTGCATGAGCTTTTTTAGTGTAAGAAATTTGGTGCTTTATCTAATCTGTGACAGGTTTTGAGATCTTTCAAGATGGTATTGTCAATTTAGTCTTCCACTCTCCATATGATGACTTAAGAATACAGATCAGATGTCTAATTCTATGCAGACAGATTATAATTAATAATTTTTTTTCCTCAGTTCCAAAGATGGAGAATGTTGAAGACTCTGCAGCCTTTAACATAAACTTAATGAAGTACCCTTGCAATGATTTCAGAAAACCAAGCACAGAAATTAAGATCAATAGGAAAACTGCATTTGGAACTACAACTCTTGTCTTAACAGATCTTGGTAACAAAACTGTTTCAAGAAATGATACCCAAATGTCTCATGGACACTCTCAATATGTTGCTCCAAAAAACAATTGTAAACAGATCCAAAGCAATGCCTACCAGTCAGCAGGAAGCACAGGCAAGGACTGCTCAGCACATGTAACTGCTTCGGCTTTGTCCTACTGTCAGCAACCTGTCTCTTTCAAACACGTACAGAAGAAACAGAAAACTGATCATATACCCTCGATTCACCAGTATAATACAGCAATCAGGTATGTATTCCACAATGAAAACAAATCTTTATAATTCCATAAACCAACTAAAGGAAAATGTCAAAATTAATGGAATACTATGCTGTTGGGCTCAGACAGTGTCTTAGGATTTCTGTCAGAGGTAACTTATTCTAAGCTAACTATAATTTAACAAGATTTCAAAAGCACTGAATGACCTAGGCTGTCACTGGAAAAGTCCTGATTTTGGCATCTGGCCAGTACTGCTGTTAGCTAAACAGTTGTTCATAGTTCAGCTATTCCCGTGGAATAGTCCAGTATAGCTTTAATAGGACAACAAGCACAGTTCCACCTAAGGAGTTTTCTGATCTTAGCACTGTAGTTGCCATCTGCTTAGAAAGATCTTGAAGTCGTTATGAAGATTACAAAACAAAGCTAGCTGAATGAATATATTCTAAGTTATTTGTCAACTACTAGTTTTCAACATTCTTCTATGATAGCAAGCTCTGTACAGGTACCTTGATGAAATTCCCATCACTGTTTCCACTCAACTGCCATGCGAATTCTATATATAACCACTTCAATGCTCTACTCATCCTGAATTTCTGTGTACACAGCCCTGTTAAGACACATCCATTGCCTAGTTAAGAGAAATGTGAGAATCTATGAGGGTTGTCAAGAAAAAGTTGGGCAGACATACACAGCAATAATGGGAATGTAAGGTGCATGTCACAGTGGGAAATTATGCAGGCTGAATGTGAAATAATGATGATATGCTACAAAATTCCTGGTCATGTATCTGTTCTGAAATACAGAAATCACTTCTTGCATTGTTGAAGCAGCGATTTTGAAACAGGATCTCACAGACTAGCCAGGCTAGACTGTATGAGTATCATTTCTCCTTGCACTCTCAGTAGAGGGCTACAGAACTGAGAATGTAGGCAGGATAATTGAGAATACAAAGGAGTGCAAAGAAGAAATGAGACAGTATTGCTCATGATAACAGGTAGTTTTAGGAAGTCATCCACTTAAATGTTTAAGAAAACGTGTGAAAAGCAGCCAAAACAACAAAAAAATCTGTTGGTTATTTTTATCTTCTTGTGTTTTAATGACGCATTGGAGGAAAACTGCTGATGTCTGCAGGACTGCAATCTTCCAGTCATAGAAGAGAACATAAAATTCCTAAGATGATAACTTGACCAAAATGAATTATCTTTTTTCACTAAGCTTCCATCTCTCTTTTTCTGCTCTATAAATATATTGGAAAGATAAATTTCAGAGCATTAATCTTTTTCATGTTACTGTTTTTAAATGATGTCTTATGTGTTGCATTCAGATAATCTGACTATTTCTGTCATGAAGAAGAAAGAAAGTTTGTCCCGTTCAGAGAACTCTGTTCGATCCCCTCTGCTGGACTACTACTTGTGCAAACATGATTTGGAGCATTACTGTAATTTTTTAGTAAAGAGAGTAGGAGTCTTTTCTGTGAAGCATAAAAATGCCTTCAGCCTGGAATAATGACTTGGTATAGGTCTTTTCCCCACTGAGATCACAAAAGTCTTTTAGACCATGTCAAAATTTGAGGTGGGGAGTATAATAACTGGTAATATTTATTTTGTTTTGCAGATGAATTTGAGTACTTCAGAATAATTTAAAACGTTGTGGGGAGAACTAGTATAACACCTTAAGAAAAGCACGTAGTCTGTCTATTCACTACTAGCAATCATTCAACTTTAAAGGCACAATAGGGTGCATTAGAGGAGCAAGCTCTTTGGCTGTCATTGTGTGTAAAAGCACAGAGGGAGCTATTGTAATGGTAGGAGAGAGTTCTTTGGCTGGTAATCCCTTTAACATTATGCAGGAATCATTTTGTAATCTGTCGTTACAGTGCACCGCAAGCTAATATGACAGGTGATACTCGAACATTAAACGTGGGCCATCCTCGCTGCAGTAAACACAGCCGTCTCTGCAGCCTCAGAGTTGTGAGAAAGGATGGAGAAAACAAGGGCAGGCAGTTTTATTCCTGTCCTCTACCCAGGGAAACTCGGTGTGACTACTTTCAAGTATGTATAACACTTCAGGGCCTGTTTTATAAATAAGCCCTTGTTCCTGCATCCACCTTGCCCTCGTGATCTGTAATTGTGGACAGATATTTTCCATTTAAAGTCTGAATTAATTCTAAATGCTTCCGCACACTGAATTAAAAATAAGACTATAATGGTAGTTAGAAACTTACAGTTTTAGTTACTTCTCTTAGTGTTGAAAAGACACCCACTTGTGCAAATGCAATTAATCTGCTTCCGTGTGATGTAAAACACACATAGCAGAAATATTGGTTTGAAGGGACTTGTACAAATTGTTCAGATCAGTGTCTTGCTTGGATGACTATGGCAAATAAGATTTAATCATCAGCCATGTTTCTGTTAAGCCAAAATCTTGAAAGCCTCTTAGGGTGAAGATTCTATAATCTGCCTGAGCAACTGCTCCCACTGCTGCACTAACATCTAACTTGACCTTCCTAGCTGCAGTTGGCCATTGCTCTTTGCTGTGAATGTATGTGTCTTAGTTTGATCTGGTAAGTGACAGGGCAGTCACATACTATCAGGTAGTTAACAGATTAAGTCAAGACAGAAAGGACTATAATGCCTTAATTTGAAGAAAACTATGTGTTGTCATCAATTGAAGTTACACTATTCAAAGTGCGTGCAATTGCAATTGATGTTAAAATAAAATCTAAAATCAGTGATCACAAAAGAGATAAAACTTTCTAACTACTAGGAAGAGTTTCTTCTAGGGCATGTTCTGTAGATCTGTTTCTATTATCAGTTTTAAAATATGGAGTTCATAGCCATCACGTGTGCCTAAAACCTGTTTACTTTGGCAGTGGGCTGACTTGGATTTTCCATTTTGTAACCATGGCAAGCGATGTGTTATGAAGACTGTGTTGAAGATTGGTCCCAATAATGGAAAGAACTTTTTTGTGTGCCCTCTTGGGAAGGAAAAACAGTGTGGCTTCTTCCAATGGGCAAAAAATGGGCCAGGTGTTCAGATTCTCCCTTGATGTTGATGTTACAGTTATCTGCTCCTCAGGATGTCTTAAGTGCATACAACTTTCATCATCATGTTTGTTCTGTTTTGACTTTTCCCCTGTTCACTGGTAATTATTAAAATAGCTCTAACATAAAGAACGGCAGATGTGGAAGGAGTAATTTTATATAGTACTATAAAAATTAAACACTGCTTGTATGCGCCTACAATTCTGAAATAAACACTTAGCTTGCAATATATTGTGACATACTGTTGTATTTCTAATAAAAAAATTGAACTGTTTTCTCTTTTCATGTAGTGTGGGCTACTAAATTGGTATACTTTATCATAAGTGTAAACATATATTTAATAAAAGAGAATAAAAAGAATATGCTTTATTAATACCACTTCATGCTTTATTTACTCAGAGCTTAATATGAAACAGCAATGGACTGTACGCTCAAATGTTAAAATAGTTAATTGTCTCACCTTGCTTAGATTTGGAAAAAATAGACAAAAAACCTACCCTATAATGAAGAATATGACTTCCATTTGCTAAATTACATATTCTAAATCCAAGTCTGAGTGCTTTATTCTCATTGCTACTGAATATTTTTGCCCCCTGATCCATGTGGAATGAATAATAAAATCTTACCTCTGAGGTGGTAAAAACTCAGTTTATGTTTGTTTGTCTCACCAAGGGGAAAAGTAAACAAAATATGCCTAGCTACCAAATGTGAAGTAAAGGAGAAACAGAATTCTTCAAATCTTTGGAGCATGTACTATAGGTAACTATAGATGGAACTAATGGAGGTATGGCCATAGCTTCATAGATTATTGAATCACAATCAATTTTTAAAGAAAGTAAGGGGAAAGTAGTATTGCTTCCCACCAAAAATGATCTGGATGAAACAGATTGAAAAGCATCTAGTAAATGGTCCTGTCCTTCAGTCGATGTAAACAACACTTCAGAATTGTTTCCCCCCCTTTTTTTTCTATTCTTTTTTATTTAACAGTGTGAGAGTACTCAGTTCTCTTGAGTAAGTTGTGGAACTTCAGTCCAATTTAAATCTTCCATTCCACGGTGCAACTGAAACTGTTTAATTCTTCTCCTAATCAGCACAAATTCAGAGGCTTTTTTATTTGTCTTTTCAGTACCTTTGAAATCTTTCAAAACTTTCCTTATGTGAAGGAAATTTTTTTAAATCAGCTTGTAGAAACTGTAATTATGTTGCTCAGTGGACTCTTTCCAAATAATGTATCTCTTTCGTGAGGTCCAGAACTCCACCTGAGAACAAAACAAGCTACTTCACATGATGAAGACTGATTTTTTCCAATATGTTGCTGCTAGCTTGTGCTTATACATCTAAATCTTTGAAATTGCCATCTAACCAGTTCCTCACTTGTACTTGTACAATTCCTTACACTGATAAAATGTTTGATTATTTTTAAATTGTACATGCTTTTGGATGTCTTGCACAGGGATAAATCCTCAGTAGTTCAGTTAAACTTGAAAAAAAAAAAGAAATACAATCATTTTTGATCACTTGCCTTCTACAAATGTTAAGCTTTACTGAAGCTGTAAGCTAAATAACTTTTTCAGACTTTGACACTTGAAAAATAATAGTTGGGTTATTATGTCTTTTAGGTTAATAGCCAGAGGGTGTAATGGTGAGCACTCCTGACTCTGATCACAAGGTCGTGAGTTCGAGTCTCAGTGGAGGCCGTACCGGGCAGTTCAATGCCTCCCTGCCATCTGATCCTGTCAGATCTCAGATGCTCAGCAGGGTCAGCCCCGGTTATTGTACCCGGGTGCTGTAGACAGTCCTGAGGACTTCACTGTCTTGGCCGTGGCAGATGGACCTCAGGACTGAAACGGTGGGGCCAGTTCTGCGCACACTGTGCCTCCCCTAAAAAATCCACTGCGCAGGCTCGAAGGGCACACCCCCACGTGGGGAAAGCCCTTCCCAAATCTTCATTCACAAAGTTTGGCCATACATACATACATACATTAATAGAAAGAAAAGAAGTGAGTATCTGTTTACATATAACACACATTTTAAAGGATTAACTGTTTTTATTAGCTACTGCAGTCCATTCACTTTTTCTATTCTTGTATTTCTTGAACATGTTATATATTTCGGGGTTTTAAAAAAAAAAATAACCCGTTTTGAAGGGGTGGTATATTTGTATCAGCCTAATTTTGCTATATGCACTATATGCTAGTTGTATAACATCTCAGAGTTGGAAAAGGCAGAAGAGTAAATAAAGGGTAAGAATACCCTGAGCTTATCTCAGGGAACTAGCATGTGGAGGAATCTGACACGTTTACACTTAAGGGAAGTAAGAAATTAAGCAAGAGACAATGAAAACTAATTTACTAGATGCCTCTACAAATCTTAACTGCTTTTTCAAACATTGCTTTTAATTTCCTTTTTTAGCTTTTGTTTTTCTCTTGGAGAGGACAGCACTTTGCAACTTGTTTAACAAGCTGTGGCTGATAGCTGGTTATAAAAACTTTTATCCAAAAAAAGCTGGCAGCAAAATTTATCTTGGATAGACCCCCCGACTCATTTTTCAAAAAGAAACTGCAGCCAAGGGTGCAAAAGCAGTAGACAGTTCTTGAAAAGATCTCTTTTGCTTGTTCAAGATAAAAGTCCTGGTTTTCAGCTTTTGGCCTAATAGTTTACAAATGTGGGGGTTTTTTTCCACACTGATTCATCTATTACAGTGCAAGTGATGGTACACACTTCTTTTAAATTTGTATCTGGCTTACACATTTTAATGGCTTGCATTGCACACAATCAACTGTGAAGGATAAAAAGAATAACAAGATGTAAGTTAAAAGAGGGAACTGTCTATCCCAAACATTTTCTGTCATTTATATTCCTAATGAAAGCACATGTAAATTGCCTTAAAAAAATACAGCCATTTTTAAAGGCCTTAGGATTCTGACACAGTTGTTACTTTGACCTGTACCCAAAAACAACTAAGAGAAATGGGATTATTACCAGTGTCCACAGAAGGCTGTTAGGACTGACAGGCTCACGTAAGCTCCTTTGACTTGATGACTTATGAAACAAGGTCATGATGGCAGTTCTGTAATAAAAAGGTGACTTCCAGTAAAGCTGACTTCTAAGCACTTTTAGAGGGCTTTTTTAGACATAACATGATGATAGCATGACTCATAACAGAAACCTATCTTTCACTTAAAGAAGAAAACACTTCTTCTGGTTTTATATACCACAAAACTAACCTTATAAAGCCCATGCACTCAGGTGAGATGCTATGCAAAACAGCATTTAGAGCATCAAATCAAGGTCATACATGTGAAGTAAAAATTTTAAACTCACAAAATAATAATTCAATATGCTATGCCCAGTTTCTGCGTTCTGGTAACACTTTAGTTACTATTACAGTTTAAGTAAGTTTAGGCAGAATATTTGAAACTAATGCTTATTTTCCAATTTGTGGCATTCAGTTTAGAATCAACAGATTTAAGGCCCATGTCTTTCTACCCATATTTAAAGTACTTTTATACTTTTATAACCAGCTATTTGACAGACATGCATTTTTTTTATACATGCACAATTACCATTTCATGTCAATGCAAAATTAGCAACAGATGAATAGAATACTACTTGTATTAGTAATTCACTGAGGGAGAATTAAATTTACACTGAAAATAGGCTTTTGAATTCTGTAGTGGAGGGAGAGAATTTATTTAACATCCAAAATTACAACACCAGATTACCTCAAATTCTAGTATGCATTTGAAGTTCTTCCCAAATGGCAAGTCTGGAAAAATCACAGCTACAAAGCAGAACATAATGGTAAAGTTGACACTGACTGTCATCCTATGAATAGCTGCATGACCAAAGTACAAAAAATATAAATGACAGTTGGACAGTTTATCTGGCACTAGAACTTTGTCTCGGTTTGAGGGGAAAAACCAAAATGTTTTACCCACAAGCAGGGGAGGGGCCTCCTCCACAATAATCACACCACTCTTTATCAAATTTAAGAAAAGGAATTTTAATACAAGAAGGATAACTGCTATATATATATATATATATATGTAAACAGACTAGTGCAACCCACTTCCCCAACACCATAAGAGAAAAAAAAAAAACAACAACAAAACCCAGCAGGTTTTCCTCCGGGAGAAAAGGTTATACTTAAGTGTCCTTGTCACAGCCTGGCTGGCTGCAGAGTGAGTTTCAGTCCCTCTCCAGCGAAACAGACGAGCAGTGGGCTTTCAGATGGACTCAGTCTCTTCCCCCTGTGTTCCCCGTCCAAGAAGCAGAAAGGTACGAGCAACCAGCAGCAAATCCAAGGCAGGCAGCAGCACGGCAGGAAAAGGTGGTCCGAAGTAGGCAGCGGCAAGACAGCCAGGGAAAAACCCCAGCAGTAACCAGCAGGGCAGCCTGCCTCCTTGGAGTCCCCACTCCCCCCTTCCGCCGAGCCAAGACTGACGAGAATATCCAAAAAAAAAAAACCAAAAGAGACAAACCTGCCCCCACCCCAGCGATCACAGTTAACTGCTTCTTTTGTTAACCGCTGGCCTGGGCAGTTAAGTGGCAGGGGAGAGAATTTACATAATAATCCCAAACTACAACAACTTACATTTCTTATAGTGAGGCACTACATTATTGTTATAAAAGTACAACTTTATGTAAGATCAAAGTCTGAAAGAGTCTTGATTTTTCAAATTAAATTACAGGGTTCAAACTCTATTTTTGAATATGCCTGCAGATGTTATCTTAGCTCCATGGAACATACTGGCGATTGTCTCTTCTCTAAAATTGTGGTTCAGTAACCACAACCCTGTGACAGAAATCCCCAAGAGTCCAATACCAGTCTGTCCAAAACACAGTGGTGTTAACGCAAAGTACACTTCACAGTGACTTTCAATTAAATAGCCAGTCAAGGAGACTGAATTCATAGTCCTTACATTTTCATAAAGCATTGTAGTAACAGGAGCTGCTCTGAAGTATAAGATCAAGTTGTAAAGCCTCCTCAATCAGCAGAAATTCAAATTCACATTTTAAGAGAAGATGATCAGAAAAAACTTGTATGGAGATTTTGCACTTTCCCATTCTGAAAATAGGACACCTATGACATATGACTAAGTAGTGACATGACAGAAGAGAGAATATGGGAAACATGACAATAGCCTGTTGATAAGAACACTCCCTGAAATATTTCACATCCTGGATTCCAATGCTGACTTCTCATGTCTTTACAGGATTTTACTGGGACAAAGAGTAGATAGGCATTTAGCCTGAGGACTGAATCATAAAACCTGCAGAAAGAAAGGCACCTTACTCCTCTACAGGAAAATTTTGAACAGGTTCCTTCTGCCAAACTAAGTATGTGCTGTCTGTCACCAGCTGGATCATTTTCCATGCTCCTCAGAGCCCTGCTGCATATTCCTGCAGTCTCTTGTGCTGGTGTTAGCAGCTTTGTGGCCATAAGGTCAAATGGAATACCTTGCTTACTGACCCTCTGGAAATGAGAAAAGTAATAGTTTTTAGCCAGACAGCAAACTGATCCATTTTGTGGATCACCAGAACCAACTGCTTAACCAAAGAGAGAACATACTGGAGGATGTGGGTAGTATCAACCCTTTGGGGGCAGCCAAATCTTTATCCAGCTGAAACCATCCTCGAGAAAGAAAAATCTTAAAATATAATGCTGTCTTCAGCACTTCACTGTTAGTTAACGGTTCCTTGCTCAGTGCAGTTACTTTTTTTTATGGATGACCTCTGTTGAAATACGAGTCTTGGAGCCCAAATCACAGAAATGAGGATGGTATAACATACATACCTGATGCATACTCTCCCAGCAAACAACTGCAGCCAAATTGCCCTGGAGCTGTTTGCTGCTGCTCTTGGATCAGCAAAGCTGATGGAATGGGGTGCAGGCAACTGCTATTCTCAGTGCAAGGTGCAGATGGAGGTCAGAGAGGTTAAAACTGCTGGATCTGGCATGAAGCACACCTTGGTCTGCCAGTCCTGATATCGGAACAATAACCTCCAGGAAAGAGACACAGCAGGCTGGGAGAAGTAGCACTGCAGAAATCAAAGGCTGATAACACCCTTAAGCTTAGATGACAAGCTGACATCAGGACATCAGGAAAAGTGCTGTAGATAAAAATATTAATTTATGGAAAGTTTCAGTTGCTTTATACTTCCCTATGTATCAGCCTGCCAACTCATAACACTCACAGATTATTTACGATAATTTGTCTTGGAATTTCTCTTATAACAATGGCAATCCAGGAGCAGTATTAAGTTAACAGCATAACAACTCTCATTTTCAAATAGCCTGTCCCATTATACTTGATAAATAATCACATATACCATCAAGCATCTATTTATGAACAGTAAGCATTCATGATCTAGGTGGTATAATTCTAAATCTGCAGTACTGCAATACTGGAATCTATTGCTTGAGTAATGATGTCACCTTTAGGAATTTAAATATGCAGAACTGGGATCCTCCCTGCCAAATACTACCTGACAAAATAATAATACAACACAGTCTACATCATGTATGAAGTAAACTTCAGAAAGAAAATTAACCAACAGTTGAACCTAGATGAGTATAGTCAGAATGTGTCAATAAAGCTGTTGTGACAGGTCTGCTGACAGCAAAGAAAGCAAAATTAATAAAGAGAAGGTATTTAAAAAACAATAAACTACACATTTGAAGAAAGTATAAAGTACCACTAATGGTAGCAGAACAGCAAAATCACCACTAGGATTCTTCTGAGTACAGAGGCTGGAGGTAGGAGAACAGAATGCCTTTACAGGGAAAAAGGCTTTAGACAGACCAGAGAGTACTTCACAAATTGCTGTAGTTTCTAGCTGTAATGAAAGTGTAAGCTATATATTTATTTGGTCTGGAGGTGACTTTTGAAATTTTTGTGAAATGGCATCAGGGATATGCAACACTAACCCTTATCAAAGTCATCCTAAAATATAATTTAAGCCTCAGATGAACTTACTTGGCATGGGGCAGGAGTGAGGGGCAGGAAGACATACAGGAGAATTACAGTTACAAATGAAAACTTGCTGAAAAACCTGATTTATCCCACAGAGAAGGAGTCCTGTAGAGAATCTAATTTGTCAAGGTCCCAAGAAACAACAAATAAAATATACTGCAATTTAAGTGAAGACCATGAGCAAAATGAATGTGGTAATAGAACCTGTGAAAATAATTAACACGAAGGCAAACATTCTTCAGACTTTCAAACAATAAAACATCCAGAACCTAAAATTCTATGTGAGAGAAATTACGTAGTTTATATTCATTATTTCAGTTTTGCAATTATAAGCTTATTTAATATTATAGTTTCTTCACACAGTGTTATGAAATACCACTGTAACCTGTAAGTGTCTAGATGTAAATATGTAATTGCATTTCTTTTACAAGAAATTAATCAATAGGAAAAAATTACAAAATGCTGTAATTTTTTCACAAAAAGCTCATCTGAGACTACACACATTTGTGAATTCAAGTTACAGAACCTTCAACAGAGAAGTAACTTAAACACTGAAACTTGAAACAATCAAAAGCCAAAAAATTAAAAGTGTCAAGATCAGAGTACCACAGTGAGTTTTTCCTGTTCAGTTACCCTGACATTTGTAACCTGCAAATGCAGTTGTAAGATAAGACGTAAGGAGGCACTTTTTTCACAAAAGCCATGACCACGGAATTTCTTGCTCAACTGAATTCCTTATTTCTTCAGATCTTTAAATGATAAATGCTTAGAAAGTAGAAATGTAAAATGCAACCCAAGTTCACAACTACATTCAAGTGGCATTGAATACTTTTTCATAGAACGTTTTCTGTATTTTATACAACACCCACAATCAAAATAATAGCATAGCAACAAACATAAGAGTCAAAATGTATTTTGCAGTCTGTCTGGCAAGTATGCAAAGGGTGAAAACAAGACACTTCCTGTTCATCTAACACATGACAATTTTTTCTTTGCAGAGCACCAAAATCATCATTTCTAACCAATAAAACCCCCTGACATTTACAATTGTTTTTTTAAATCTCTGCCTAGAAAAAGTATAATCAAAACTTCTTTTAGAGACTTTTTTCATAGAAACAAAAAAAGAAGTCACCAATAACACAAATTCCCTGAACTGGCACCCTTTGAAGTTGCTGTTGTTTTTTTTTTCAGAGATCACCACCTGTCACTGTAAAGGTATAAGCTAATCACACCAAGAGAGCATTGCACCAGCAGCTGTATTTACCTATGTTGATTTCAACAGTCGGGAAAATAAAATAAAGCCACAGCTAATGTAGTTAAATGCACAAACACAAATGCTTGCTCCTGACTCAGCAGCTTAAAAGATAATATGAAGACCATTTACAAAATCCTGAGATTTGGCCACATCTGCTCCATGGACATTCCTGGTTTTGTTGTAAATTTAATGGAATGAACAGACCCTTCAGTGAGAAAATTTGTAATTCGGTGCTTCACATGTAACACACCTGCTGTATATTAGAGGTAGATCAAATTTAACTGATGTATCACTGGTGTTTTCTCACACACACAGACTACAGATAACAGCACTGAAATCCTGCACACATTCTGTGTTTCATAACAATAATGAATAGCACTGTTAATGAGTTTCAGCAGTCATGTGATAACCAAACCCAAACAACAAATGCTAATCCAATTTCAGCATCACTGTTGTTTTTATTCTGTGAAGAGATAATAGCTTCACACCAGTTTATATAGTGTTACTTGTAGATTGCATCTGAGAGTCAACCTTGAAATCTCTGAAACTCTGAATTATATAACTGAGGCAGTTACAGACCAAAGAACGCATTTCAGTGATAACCCACAAATGGTGAAACAGGGAAGTTTCTTTCAGTAAGTGCATACGTTGTCAGTGTTGACACATATTGCATTATTAAAGAACAAGTTGATGCCATGCAAAAACATGGCACTTTCTTAAGTCAGACCACTGAGCTAAGATTCTTCTTCTGTCTACTTTACATGAAGTGTTAATTTGGTAAAAAGTTTTAGAAACAGAAAAAAAGCAGGCTAATGAAGCTAATGAACTTAAAAAAGGCCCATAACTTAACAGACAGGATATATTCAATTGTACCACTAAATTACAAATACTCATATTTTGTGTCTTTTTCTGCTTTTTGTAGTAAAAGTTGGATAATAAAAACTTCAAAATAAAAAATTCCTTGAAATGAAAACAATTCAGATTATTTTTGCAACCCCAACAGAAAAGTCAGTTTTTGCTTACTTTTGGCAAGAATTTGTACATACTTATCTTTCTTTAAAAATATTACGTGTATGCCAAGCATAACAGAACACCACTAATAACATTTAAAGAAATATTTTAAAGACAAAATATTAAATGTTATTTTTTAAATTCAGAATTCTCTCCATAGCATCACAAAGGCACTTTGTTGTTATTATATTGTGAAATTAACAATGTATCAAAACAATTTACACAATCTAACCATCTCATTTATAACTAATTCATCATCACAAAGCAACCTACATTTTCAAACCACATGTACTAGTATCTAGATCTCATAGAGACAAGTAATTAAGATAGAATCGTTAAGGTTGGAAAAGACCTCCTCAAAGTCCAGCCTTTGACCAAATACTACCGTGCCAACTAAACTGTAGCACTAAGTGCCATATCCAGTCATTCATGGAACACTTTCAGAGATGGTCACTCCACCACCGACCTCCCTAGGTGACCTATTCCAATGCCTGACCACCCTTTCAGTGAAGAAATTCTTCCAGATGTTCAACCTGAACCACCCCTGGTGCAGCTTGAGGCCACTTCCTCTTGTCCTGTCATTCGTTGCCTGGGAGAAGGGGCCAATCCCCACCTGGCTACAGCCTCCTTTCAGGTAGTCGAAGAGATTGATAAGGTCTCCCCTGAGTGTCCTTTTCTTCAGACTAAACAATTCCAGCTCCCTCAGTCACTCCTCATATAAATTACTCTCTAGACCCTTCACCAGCTGAAACATTAAGTTGCCCTTAGCTATACATGCTGCCACACATCAGTGCCTTTCTTGTAGTGAAGGGCCCAAAACTGGACACACCACTCAAGCTGTGGCTTCACCAGTGCTGTCTACAGAGGGACGATCACTTCTTTAGTCCTGCTGGCCACACTATTTCTGATACAGGCCAGGATGTTATTTGCCTTCTGGGCCACCATGGCACACTGCTGGTTCATGTTCAGCCAGCTGTCGACCAGCACATGGCATGAAGTCAGCACTGCAACAGTGACTTCAAGGTACATTGTTAAGAGCAGTCGTAACCTCTACTGGCATACACTAGCTAGCACAGAATGACATAAGCACACTAGAAAGCAAGCCATGGATGTTCCCAGCCTCTTTCAGAAACGAATCCTGGCAGAATCAGCTGAAGCAGCTGGAGATATTACTGCTCAGCTCTCAGTACTGAACCTCCTATGTTCATAATGAACAATGCAATCTTCAAAGTAACAATCACTTGGATTTTATTAATCTATTTCCACTTGACTGCCTGAGTTATCTGAAGATAGAGCAGCCATGGCAGAAAGTTGTAGGTAGGAGAGGTAGTGAACTTATCTTAAACCACTATGATTTATTCAGTTGAGCTTCTCTGACAAAAGCCTGTTGTGGCCTGCAGTGAACTCTGTGCTACAAGATGCTCTGAAGATCCAGTGACAGAAGTGAATCCCTTGAATAAATAATTTTGTTCATGAAGTTCAGCAGCAGACCATTAAAAATAGCTATTCTAGACTAAAAGGTTTATTTCCAGCTTTTAAAGATTCCAACTTGAAACGTAAGGCAACAATCACTCTTAGGTACATAAGCATCTAAACCACTTTTATTTATACATGATACATTAAGGTGTGCTTTTATTACCCAATAATTTTATTCAAGTAGACAAAGAATAATTAAAGTGACAAGACACAATCATTTTACTCACTCCCCCTTTTTACCTTTTCCCAGCTCAAGTTTAGCAGATTCAATCAAATGATCAACAGGCATACTAAGTTAAGAGAACAATCCAACAGACCTTCAAATACCTAAGGAACAATCCTCATGATGTTGGAGTGCTATTACAAATGAATTCTGGTGTTTCTAGGCACAGAAAATGACAAAACTCAAAGCTGTAGGGAACTGTCATGCTCCAGGTATTCAACAGCTCCTTTGCAGGAAATCCACAGCATATTAGTGCTAAGGAAATCACTTAATTTCCACTATAAAAAAACGGTGACAGGAAGATTTCCAATTGTCTTCACATCTGGAGTCAACCAATATTTCTGAAGGTTTGTACTACCAAGGATGCTTTTATGTTCTCTGTATTCAAATGTATTCTCAGCTGTTGCAAAACAAGTTAGAATGGTCCACAAGGAGATGCTTATCTCTTCAATAAAGCTTTGAAATAGTCTCCACTACTCTTCAATGCCCTTTCCTTGATTGTCAGCATTTTTATGCAATTTTATTTGCAAGAGAAAAGAACACCTGGACTAAATCTTAGAAAGACAATTAAGTATTCTCTAAATAAGTCTCATGTAGAGTTGTAGCTCCAGCCACTCATCAATTCTGAGGAAAACAAACAGATCATAAGAGCCTTTAGATGCTTGAAACAAGCAATTTAAAAAGCAACACACGGGGAACCTTCGCACTTTCCCCTTCTAAGCTGAGATGTTAAGAGGACAAAAGAAATTAAATGCAATCTACTACTTGCTCAGTTGGTTGACTTAGCAAAGGGCTAGAAACCATGAAGTGAAACTGAGTGAATCCTGGAACTTTATTACATGCAGCACCTAGGAAAGAAAGAAAACAAAATTATAATGTGCTACATTTGGGATTAGTGTCTCTGTCATTGTATTTTATCATCTAAAGACCCAGTTACTAATTCTACTACAATGGTGTAATTATTCTTTAACAATCTGTTTAACCCAACACATCTTGGAAGTATTTAAAGTTAAAATACAGTACTACTGGCTGCTATAGTGCAACTAATGCCCTTATAATACAATTCAAAAAAGTAACATAAGTTAGGAAAATATCTCTCTTTCAGTCCTGATTAATTTAATGAGTTCCTTCAACACTAATCTCTTAAACATAGACCTATGGGAAGTAAGAGATCAAAGAACAGCAATAAGCAGTCTGAGTAAATAATCCATGTTGATTAGCAAATTGTACTTCCTACTGATCTAAGAGCTCATTAATGAGATGCCTGGCACAATGACTACTCTTGGAAAGCTTTGAAGCCATGCTTAACAATCACACTCTCCCTCCCTTATGCCATATTCAGGGAAGGCATAAGAATTCTTCTTTAAAACCTTCAAATTAATTATACACAGTCCAGGAAAACACATGTTGATTGCACATATTTTTGATTTTTGCTAAGACTTTCCATAAATTTTGTGACAGTCCAAGACATCAAAATGCAAAGGAAAATTACAATATCTCCAATCTGCACTAAGACACAGCTGCCCTGCTAACAAGCATTTAGTACTATGGATGGCCAGTATTACTGCAGTCCTTGAAGAATAATTAAAGCATTCTGCTTAAAAATCCATCTTCAGTTTTGCACTTCTGTGATAGTCAAGCACCTTTGCCTGCAAAGCCAAATACATACCATAACTTCCAGTTGTATTGGCACAAATGATAGCACCAAAGAACTTTGGAGAATATTTCTGGATTCTGGAAATAACTTTCTGACAGGCTACTGTTGGGTCTGTTCCCATCCTCATATATTCCACAGCTTGATAACTAAAAAAATAAGAACCCCATACCCAGATAGTTAGACATAATTAGACATACTCAGGCTATATATTCTAAAATATTATTTAAGAGATCTTGGTTTCTTTGAATAATGAAAACACATAAGTACTTTTTAGGCCATTTTCATATTGGTAATTATTACTCAAGTTCTAAATAAAAAGTAAGATGCCATGTATACTGTCTATTGTTCTATGGGAGGACCAAGCCAAGAGATAACTCTGTAATCATTTGCAGGAGAAGAGACTAAGCAAAATAACAGTTAAAGAACTGCAAAGAAGCAGTACAAGAGTTGGTAACTTTTATTTTTCATTGAATGATTAAGTTTAACATTGGAATTATTGCTAGTTTTCAAAAAGTCTAATGTCAAGACAATTTTTTGAAGAAAACTAACCTTCAATATTACATTACTGATAAATTATTGATTTCAGTAAGCATTAAAAAAATCTTTCAGAAAAAAATTAGGTTTCAGAAAACTGACAAATTTTCTTTATTTTATGAATATGAAGGTGCAATGTTTTGGTCAAGACGTGGATTCGCTTTCAAATTTTTTGCAAACTATTTACAAAAAAATCTCAGTCTGTGTAAGAGAATCAAAATGAGCTTTCTTTGTATCTACAGTATCATTAGACAAATGACTGTATGGGAAATGCTTGAGAAAAATCATTTGGCATTTCCAAAATGTTCTCAGAGGTAAAATATCAGTTTGTTGCCATTTTCTTTCAGAAACTGAAGATTAAATGACAACATAAGACAGACATAACTTACAAGCAAAACACATTAGACTACTTTAAAGAAAGATGCATGTACCAAGGCCAACTCCTGCTACACTAAGAGATCTACAGATAGCATTAACTACAGGTGTTATCAAAGTAGCACAGAAAAGAACTTCTCTTGCATTTTGAGACTATTATCTTCGATTTATTCTATCAATCAAATAGATTCAACTTATCTAAAGAAAAATATCTGAATATAAAGTTATAATTCACAGTGGTCTCTTGACTAATCAAAAACTCAGTAAGAAGTTACTATCTCAAAGAAGGCAGACAGCAAATATTAGCAAATTTGCCCTTCATTTGCCACTTCTGTCACTTCTGGTAGGTCAATTTAAGTCTTTGTTTTCATGTGGGAGTATCTAAATACATAAAATCAGTAAAAATCTTTATCTACAAGGAAGCAGTGATTAACCATCTAGTTTGAGTTGTTTTCTAAAACCCACTGGTGCCAAGACAAAATGTTTTATGCATTACAGGCATACACTTCAGACTGCTAAGGTGTAGTATCAGTTTTTATTGACTAACCTCAGCTCACTACTGCTGTTGGTATCTGATATGACAGGATAGATAATTTATGAATTTGTCAACTGCCTTGTATTTCAAAACAAGCTTGGAACAGCTTGAATTTCATTGAGAACATTTGTAAATATGCAAGTCCTAGCAGGCATTCTCAGCTGCCAGAGTTTCAGAAAAAGCACTTGATCAATATGAAGGCCACTTCTATATATTCCTTCCACCATCAGTGCCTGCTATGTTCAGCACTGATTTCCATAACTCATTCCTGCTGAGACCAACCCACAAGGATGACTGTCAAGACTCAGTGATGAAAACAGCCCTATTTTACAAAGTTTATACAACCACGATGACAGCACTAAAACACCTCTTCCAGTTTCAAATTAGATGTAATTACATTGGATTGTTGCAGGGACACTTCCCCACCCTCCTGAGTAATCTGAGACCCCACGTCTCATCCTCACTACAATTTATGATACTTTTTTCCCCACACAAAAAAACCCTTTGGAGGAGAAAGCTAATCAGTTCTGTTAAAATACAGGTTGGAAATTACTCAGCTCATTTACTTGCTGCCTATTTGCTCACAGCTTGGCCGTATTAAGGGATCTGTCATCAAGATATTTGTCTTTCAAGAGAGATCATAATGATAACTTGATTCTGTTACTGTTCTTCCCCTTCCACTCCACCCTCTACTCCCAGTTCAGCAGCCAGTAAGTTAGATCGTCTTTTTAATCAATTAATTCATTTGCTGAGTCCACATTTTGCTGCATAAAGCTAGCAAAGTCTGCCCTAAGGACAAACCTGGGTAAGAACCGCATCATAATGTCACCATCCCCAGTGGCTGCAGCTCCTCCAGCTGTACTATCCGCATAAGATCCTGCTCCAGCTATCGGGGAATCTCCAACACGGCTGTAGAGAACAATGAAAAATAAAACCCAAACTTTGTCAGCCTTACTGCCTCCAGCTGACTTAGCAGTAAACCCACAGGAGAACAGAACAGGTAAAGAGGTCACTCCACTACAGTCAGAAGTCTTGTCTTAAAACTACCAGTAAAAGTGATCTGTGATAACTTGACTGACCTGAAGCTTAATCCACCTCCAATGCACAACTGCTTGTTATTACACTGACTATAGCAAGGCCAGTGAGGTTTAGCCTGTGGGCAACAGTAAGCAGCTGGGGACATTAATATGTTCAATAACTTGTCGTTAAATCCAGAAATTGTCTGACGTGGTTGACAGCCATGAATTCTAACTGGGTAGAAAACGTATCTCAAAGAAAAAACACAAGCCTGGGGCTCTGATTTTATGTATGTTTCTTTTCAGACAGCACACCTCTCCAAAATGCTTATTTGTCTCTGGTGCCTTGCCTTACAAGTTGTCTCTCAACTGTGCCAGTTGTTTGTTTCTCTGTATGGTGAATTAAGCCAGCTGAAAAACAAGTATTCCCTCAAACACAAATCATCGTGCCACTCAATCAGTTTCTCAGTGTTAGGATTTATGGAAGTGTACAGAAGTTAAGGCCATCCTGTGATCTAAAGGTTAATGTTTTACAACACCGTGACAAGCTTAACATTGGAAACAAGGTGGGTAAAAAAGATTACTAACCCTGGAATTTTGTGGACTGCACCATTAGTAGATGTCCCAGAAGCAACGGTTCCACTTGCACCAATTACAACCATACCTAAGATTTTCAACAGGACAAAACATATTCAGAAACACTCCTTAACAAATTTATTTAATTGGCACTATGCTTATCAAACAAAAACATAATGCCCAGACTATTCCAATGACTGGTATCCTGAAATACAAGAGTGGTACTCTTTCAAGGAAAACATGCTCTTTTTATAGGATATTTGGAAACTTTTAGGATATATTACAAGTGCTTAAAAAAGAGCGTGAAACACAGAGTGCCACACTGTTCAGAGATGTATGTTACTGTTGCCCAGCCAGCCACTGCCTCCTGACAGACACTTAGGTTAACCAGTAGAGAACAAGTATCTGGTGTCACCACACTGAGCACCAATAACACCAGAACAACGAAGTTTGGAAATTATAAATGGTGCTTGAAGGAGATTAAAAAAAATGTCAGAAAGATGAGCTTAAATTTGGCAGAAGGTGACATACTGCCTACCAAAGTAACTAGAATTACATGGCAGGCAACCAAATGGATTGATAAGTCTACCCCTTGCTAATTTTTTGCTGGCAAGAGAGCCACTGCCTCTTACAAGAGAACTTGAGATCATCTCTTGAACAGGATTTGGGATCAGCAGCCTCTCCATATGGCGAGAGTTGCTCTCCAGAGGGCAAGAGAGGGCATCAACTGCTGATAGCATAAAACTCCAGTACAAAGTGAGAACCAAGGAACGGACTGTGATGAGCTGAACTCCAGTTCTCTGACCTCAACAGACACGTCTTACAGAAAAGTTTCCTGACCAGGAGAAGCTAAAAGCGTAGAGACACCGACTCTATGGCCTCTGCAAAAAGACTGGAAGGGCATCAGATCCTACCAATGTGCTAAATGCATTCTGAATGACGTCTCTTTCATATATAAAACAATGGGGAAGGAGAACTTGAAATACTAATATAAAACACCATCATTTACTACAAAACAGCTTAGGACTATTTAACGATACATGAGTTCTTGAATTGCATTTGGCACATTCAGGCAATGAACAAGAGTTAAGGTCAAAAAATGAAGCAAGTCGCTGTGCAGCCAGTGCACTGGAACAAAACCAAAACCAAATCCTACTTTTAGGCACTCCATCCTAACACATAAGGAACAGAAGCCACTACAAACAGGAAATAATTACTATATGAAATACTTTTCTTTAAAATCAGTATGATTTAATCAGTAGAGGAATAAGAAAAGCATCAGGGTGACCAAAAGTTGTTACCAATAGTATCATGGTTATGAAAACTTCTTTGTGAGAGGATCTGTTCTTCTTTGTAAGTTACTCTTCCAGGCCGCTTGTATGGTCCACAGGACTTTGAAGAGTCTGGTACCACATTCTGTAATTATTTTGTGATTTGCATGAATAATATATTATACTTCAATACAGATAAATTTAAAAATACTACAATCAATACCTATAATCTGCCATACAGAATGCCCCATACTTAAACCATAGAGCTCTAGTGAAATCACACAATTTCCTTTGCTTAAAGAATAAAGACTGATTTCTGCTATTATATAGCAAAATGGTTTTCCTACTACAAAGTTAGGTTGTTAAAAGTAAAAACTCTCCTTTGTTCAACTGAGTGGACAAAAAAAAAAAGGCAGCTCATTCAATGAAATAAAGAAAATATTCAAGCCCAAAAACCAACCAGATGAAAGCAAAAAAAAAACCCATCCAAACAAGCAAACCTCACCACAACAGGCACGTTTAATGGACAGCTGCCCTAATCTGATGTATTCATAGGTCTTCATGAAGCCTCTCAACTAACTACTTAAAGACCTTAATTATTACTGTAATAGTTTCTTTCAGAAATTTATAGACATGCATCAAAAAATACACATTTTGACAAGTCCTGTCCCAACTAAGAACTGAAAAATAAGTAACTCGTACACCAAAATACTACTGCAGCAAAACGAGCAGGATCTAAGAAATAAAAACTAGACACATACACTTCCCAAGTCTACCAAATGCTTGGTAATTCCAAATTTTTTCTGTTTAATAAGCAGAACCTTATTTTATTCACACAGTAAAGTGTAACTTCAATGTAAGCTGAAAGTAGGAGGCAATGCTGCATTACTGACCCTCTAAACCCCCTCTTCACTGCCACCTCTGCACTGTACCTTCCAGTAGTTTGGCTGACAGCTTTGATTAAGCCACTCTGAATACAGTGAAAGTGATTTCTGGGTTGTTAAATCTTCATATGGAAACCCCATTCTTACAGCAAACAGGGATGCTTGAAAATCAAGAACAAAACAAAAAAACACATTGATTTATGCACAGTTTTATGTATTTTATGATAATGCATTCATGTTAGGCTTCTTAGGAATCAAGAAAATCTACCTCCTTTATGGAGATGAGAAATAAGTCTTCAGGGAGCAGCATCAGCCATTAGAGTGATGTACAACTGCAGTAGCACATCCTCCCTTCACTGGCAATATCAAATTTCTTCAATTCGCTATAACTATGTTAATACATCCAAGTTTTACCATTGAAAAAGAAACAAATTCAACTCTGTTAATCAACTGGACAAAAATAAACTGGAGCAAGATTTGCCTGAGCTGCAGGGGTCACAGAAATATTTAAGTAAATGATAAAAATATATTTTCCTTAGAAAGCTAGTCTTTTATGAAACATAGCAGCACAATGTTTACCATTAGAATACTGATACTTGAAGAAAACAATCCACCAGCTTACACCATATTATACTTCTTCCTTGCAGCTTTAGAAGTGACAGCTTCCTTGTTTTGAAAATTAATATAGTACATGCCAAGGGAGCAAAAGAAACACCAATACAAGCAATGAAAGAACACTACACTTCTAAGACTGACTTTTATCATTAGGCAAAGGGAAAAGAAAAAAGATCACTTGTTCTTTCATCTTTTAGCTGTAGATACCTTTGATATTATCCAGGAACAGATATTGTTGCTAGGTTCTGATGCTTGAATTTGTATTATCAATCCTTGATAATAATGTCACTATAACACCCAGCTGAACAAACTTACCTAGTCCAAGAATCAAGAGAAGCTTTGAATTATTCCTGGACAGGTTTTCTATGTTTTTCTTAATAATTGACACAATTAAAGTTCTTTAGCACTCACAGGAAAAGAAAACTGACAGCTACAACTAAATAGATATTTATTTTCCCATTTCTAGAACAAACAGGCAGGGTTTGGGGTTGTTCTGCTTTTTTTGTTTGTTTGTTAAGATACTATTGTGGTTGTGCATCTTTGTCAGGAATTCTTTCATAACTTTTGAAGCGTTGTTTCTATTCCAGGAAGCAGAGCTGGTCGTTGTTACACTCTGAATTTTTTACTCAGATTATTGGCTTAAGTAGTGATAGGAAAAAAAGAGAAAAAGGTCAGGCACACTGATAGTGAAACTTCCCTATCTGTTAGAGACAAACAAGAAAATTTCTTGACAGACAATGACAAATATAGCTATTTTTTTCCTCACTTCCTGCACTCAGTCTACATTGATATACATGTGCTTTATTGATAGTTTTCTAAGACTTGCCCTAAAGAATTTAGGCAACAAATGAAGAAAGCAGTTCTTTTAACAGTGCAGAACTGATGAGTGTAGTTATCTGTATCTGCTCAACAAAAGCTACACCACCAGCAAGAAGTAAAACCCAGGGACCTACAGGCTGATCAGCGCCTCTGTGATCACTGAGAAGAAAATGGAACAACTAACCCTGGAAATAATTTCTGAGCACATGAAGGGCACACGGGTGATTTGAAGTAGTCATCAAGGCTTCACAAAAGGGAAGTCATGCTTGATCAGCCTCATAATCTTCTATTATGAAACAACTGGTTTGGTAGATGAGGGAGCAGTGGTGGATATTGTCTACACCTTGACTGCTGTAAGGCTTTTGACACTGTCTCCTGTAAGATCCAACAAAGTACGCTGATGAAGTATGTACTTGATGAGCAAAGAACAAGGACTGAAAACTGGCTAAAGGGACAAGCTCAGAGGGTTGTGATCAGAGGTATGAAGTCTAATTGGAGCCAGTAACTAGTTAGTTAGTAATAGTAACTGGTGTCAATCAGTATCCAATATTGTTCAACATCTTCGTGAATAACCTGGGGTGCAGAATATGTATCATCAGTGAATTCTGCAGATTATACAAAGCTGGGAGGAGTGGCTGGAACACCAGGGGGTTATGCTGATATCCAGGGTGATCTTGATGGGCTCAGAAAATGGGCTGTTTAGAACCTCATGCCATTCACCAAAGAGAAATGCAAAGTTCTGCACCTGTGGAAGAACAACCCCATGCACCAGCTGTGCTGAGGCCACCCAGATGTAAAGCAATATGGCAGAAGACTTGACTGTGATGGGCAGCATAGTGAATGCCAGCCAGAAACATGCCCTTGTATCAAAGGCAGGTAATGCTGTAGGCTGGACTCCAGCACTGGACGGAGTCCTGCCAGCAGGTTAAGGGATGTGATCTTTCCCATATACTCAGCCCAGGTGAGGCCACACCTGGAATACTGGGGGTCCAGTTCTGGGCTCCTCAGCACAGCAGAGACATGGACATACTGGAGACAGTCCAGCAAAGGACCACAAAGACAAGTGAGGGACTGGTACATGCCTCCTGCAAGCAGAGGCTGAGAGACCTGGGACTGTTCAGTCTGGAGAAGAGAAGGCTCAGGGGGATCCTCATTAGTCTATATTAATATCTCAAGGGATGGTACAAAAATGGACAAAGCCAGGCTGTTTTCAGTGCTGCTAATTTTTACATTCAAATCCTTGGTAATATTTTTAAACTATGACATGCAATAATCATGCTAAAAATATACCAAAGTAGTAAAAGTAACTGCAGTGTCCATTAATTCTGCCATTCCTTACAAAAAGTTACTCCATGGTTTTAAATGCAACATCTACATCTAACAGTTTCCATAATAGTGTCTTTTAATAAATCATCTTCGATAATTTGGATATCAGTGATATTAGCAAAGCCTTGGGATTACAAATTAATATTTGCAGCTAAGCTGGTGGGAAAACCATGAAACTGGGTCTTTTTCCTTCTAAAAATAAACCTATTTCACATGTAGAAGGAGTGAATAAACACTTCTAAATTATTTGACTATTATTTGTTTGTCAAGGAATTCTTCCACCTGTATTACCAAGACTAAAACATGGCTATTTTAACAGGAACTGTTTTAAGACAAGGGTATGACTTGGAAACAGTTAAAGGAATAATTACCTGACTCTCCCACTAATAACGTATGTTTAGTGTATTCAATGACTTTTCGCGCTACACCAATTGCATTTTTTACACGTCTGAGACCTGCAACAGCCCCAACTTCCATAGTGTTGCTGGAAACAAGAAATATTTATAACTTATTAAAAATAGAATAATAGCACATTTTTTATTAGACAACATCTGTTCTCATCTAAATCAAAAAGTTTGCTCCTTTATCATAATGCTTTAATTGTTCTATGCCATAGTCAAATGGCATCACATTAGTAAGGAAAAACTTCCTACATGTATTGTTTCTTTTCACAGGCATTGAGCTATTGCTCAGTAACTCCATCTAAGTAATATTTTCAGTAGAGTAACTACTTTGTTACATAAACTCATAACACAAATGACACACTTGCAATTACTTTTTAACCAGGACAGCTTTAAATAGCAAATAAATTACAGAAGAAAATTGCTCCAGAAGTGAAATATTTGTTTATTGAACTAAAGGGAAAGTTAGCAATGCTACAAACCATCTGCTTTGCAACTGCTGTATCTAGAGCTGGATTACTGCACTACATCTGAAGATTCATTACCTACTCTTCCACTAGTCATGTAAGTATTTTTTCTAATTCCACAAGTTAACACATATCCCACAGTCAGCCCCAAAGCAACCAGATTCTGTCACAACCAAACACAAAGTGTGCTAAAAATTACAGAGATAATTCTTTTCTCCATATAGTTTCCTTACCCATCCATAATCATTGCATCCAGAGTTGTTTCTCCACTTTCATCTGGGCTTCCTCCGTATCCCACACTCCCATCGCATTGATCAATCTCACACTGACCACAGCCTTTCTCAACTGCATCCAGCTCAGAACCTCCTGACTCTAATACTCTCCAAGCTGTAAGCAACACAAATAATTAAATGTCACCAGGGAAAACAGTCTCCACTACTGCTTTAAAGAATGTTTTAAAGGGGGACATGATATTAATGCACTACGTAAGTGGATAAACGAAAGTAAACCAAAACTTACAAATGAAGTAAAAATATAAATATAACCAAAAGAATGACAAGCATCACTTTTCTAAATATTGTTTTTCTTTCATATCTGATTACTGTTTGTGACTGAGAAAGGAAACTTTCCGTTATTTACTAACAATTGTCACACCTTCTCTATGTCAAGTAACTTCTCTGCCCAGAATCAATCATAACTTTATCACTGCTTGTTTAAGGCCTTCTCGGAGAAAAGAGGGGGAAAAAAAGCAAAAAAAAAAAAAAAAAGCAGCCCTCAAAAGCTTCATAGGAGAATATCAAGTGTCCAGCTACCGAATAAAAAGATCTGAACCTAAATCAGTTAACTACATAAGCACAAAACCAAAGTGGAAATGATATATAAAAAATTAGTCCCCATTTGCCTTCTATTCTTTTCAATCTAGATCATGGTGCAGTTTTGTAAGCTATTACAGACACGCCAAACAACATCACTTGAATACATGGAACCTGAAGGCATTGCACAGATGAGATTTCACAAGGTTGGACCTCAGGCAAGATTTTCCAAGGTGCTCAAGCTTGCTGGAACTGATAGTCCCAGTCTGACTTCCTGCTTGTGCTGGCTCTGGCACTCCATCATCTGACAGACTCAGCACAGGGGAGGCAGCAGATGAATACAGCTCTTTTTGGCAGAAGTAAACCACTTGAAGAAGCTTCATCATCACAAATGCTGCAATGCAACTGCATGAAGCTGCCTGCACCATATGATCATCTTTATTACAAACTTTAGTGTGAGGAGTACTGCTCTGATTCCTATTACCTTTATTGCTGTGAGTAGCCTTAGCACAAGCTTTCAGTAACTGCAAAGGTCCTTGCATTTTTTATGAATTTATTTCACTTCTGGCATATACAAGGCTTTATAGGTAATCCATGTCACAAGCAAGAATTCCATAGTAAGGGGTTATTTACAACTGAACTATGATAAAATAATCTGGAAGTCTTTCAAAATTAGTTTTCGCAACCAATTTATGTTGTTTGCTTTGACTGTCAATGACACATCACAAAAGATAGAGCACCAAAAAATAATATTCATAACCACCTATATTTGGGGGGAAGGGGGAAGAAAGAATTTCCAAAGGGCACCTTTAAAAATCAGTGCAAAAAGCCACAAGAGTGCAAAGTACATTAGCAGATACATGCCTCTAATTTAGCATTTCTGCATTTCATAAACCCCGTCTTTACTGGTGTGGTTTTGTTTTGGTTTTAAACGCCTTTTTCCCTGAGTGGAAAGTGAAACCATTTACTTGAGGTCTCTCAGCCCAGACCAGGACTCGGCGTGAGAGAACTATCAACGCAAAAGCAAGCTCCGGGGCAGTGTAAGGGCGCGCTCGTTCCCACAGGAGGGGTACGCTGACGGCTCAGCGCCCGAACCCGCGGCGGGCCCTTCCCAAGCTGACAGACGCGGCCGCGGCCGCCCTGACCCGGGGCAGGCGGGGAGCACAGCCCGGGCCCGCTGCACCCAGCGCCGTCCCACGGCCGCAAAGCCACAGCCAAGTCCTTCTTGACGCTCATCAGCCTGGTCACGCTTCAGAGGCTTGTCTCTTCCTAAGCCACCGCCAACCCCCAGATCCGCCCGGCGGCCCCTCACAGCAGGCGGCGCACCGGGAGGGCACCGAGCGGCACAGCACAGCACTGGCCCTCCCGCCCTGGCCCCCCCGCCGGGACACCTGTCTCTGCAGCCGTCCGAAACGCCCAGGTGTTGATGACTACAGGCAAGGCGGCAGCTGAGGCGGCTCCCGCCTGCGGCAACACGACGAGTAAGAGGAGCGCCACCAGCACCGACGCGTGGCCCCCGCCGCGTCCCGCCGCCATCGCCGCCCGGCCGGCCCGGCCCTCGCTGCGCTCACCAACCCGGCAGCGGCGTTGGCGCAGGCGCGCTGGGCCGGGCCGCGGGCAGTTGCGGTGTGAGGGTGTGGGAAGGCGGCGGCGCCGGGGCGGGATGGCCTTGTCGTGGGGAGGAAGAGATATAGATAGGCATGACAAAGGGCGAGGCCCAGGGCAGAGTAAAGTACAGTTTGTGTTTCATAGGGACCTTGAAGATCATCTAGTGCCAATCCCCTTGCCATGGGCAGGGACACCTTCCACCAGACTAGGTTGCTCAGAGACCCATTCAACGGGGCCTTGAGGCAGTTTCGGAAATGGGGCATCCACGACTTCACTGAGCAACGTGTTCCAGTGCCTTACCACATTCTAATGAATTTTCCCCTGACATAATTTAACGTACAACCTTTCTATTTGAGCCCATTCCCCCTTGTCCTGTCAGTACATGATGCTCTCATAAACAGTCTTGTCTCATCATTCCTGTAAATTCCTTTCAGGTACTCTAAGGTCACAGGTCCCTCTGAAGCCTTTTTTCCTACACTAAACAATCCCAAATCTCTCAGCCGTTCCTCATGGAGCAGTGCCTCTCCCTGTAATCATCCTGGTGGCTCTCATCTAGATTCATCCAACAAGACTGTCCTGTCTGTATTGGGGTCCCCAGCGCTGGATGCAGTACTGGAGGTGGTGGGTCATTCACCTCCCTCGACCTCTGGGCACACTTCTTTTGACGCAGCTTTTTGATTGTGCATCTGAATGTGTGTTGCATCCTGCCTGCCTGTGGGAGGCCCCAGCCCACTGATGAGATTGCCAGTGGTGCTGGAGTGTGTGCTGAGCGCTGGTGGGGCCAGAGGACTGTGTGTCAGCAGGGCTGAGGGGTGGGGGCAATCGCCACCTACTCTCGTGAGATTTGCTTTCATCACCTTCATGTGCCACCTTGTTACCACAGATGTTTTGGTCAGAAGTGCTTTATGGTACAGAGACGTTTCTGCAAAAGGCGTGTTTTGAGACCTACTGTAGCCCAATAGTTTATGAAAAAATTTGTGGACAGCCTTGCTTTATAGAAATCATAAAACATATAACAAGTAATTTCTTAATTCTGCCCTGCCATTCAAGCTTTTCATTATAAACCATTAGCAATAGTTTAAAGCTATTCGACCCGTTGCCATAGCACTCTGACAATTTCCAGGTCTACACGTTTGCCTGCTCTAAGCGTAATTCACCGGCTTGTGTTCAGGACTGATTACATTCAATGACTTGCTGATGATCAACCAGCTGTTATTTCAGAACAACATGAAAAAAGGTGACTTTTGCTTCTACCAGAGGACACAAATACAAAATATACTTTTTTCAAATACTTTTTGGGCTCACCCTCATTACTCCCTTTAAATATATGATGGGCCAAACTCAATTACACTTTAGCAGCAATATTGCTTCTCTTTTATCTGTACTAAGAGAGGATATTTGGACCCCTCCATATGTGACAAGCTCAGGCTTGTAGGTGTACAGAAATTGTGAGTGCACCCCAGCTGGTTTAAAAAGCCGGAAGTAATATTATTTTTATTATAATGAAATGTTCCATATACTTTGGATTTACATGACTGCCACACAAGAAAGGTATTATCTTTTATTACAGGAGTCACAAAATAATAAAATAGAGTATTAGGTTTGACTTTAGTAATAGGGTGGCCTTGGTTTCAGCCAGTTTCCAAAAGCAAAATTACAAGTAGTCTAGAGAAACCTTTACTCAGATAAATGCTGTTAGCTGATTTATTTCTGATACTACTCTTCTTATTTCGGTCATGTATTTTTGCATAAAGCTGTTAGGCAAGGGAAGGGACCAAAATATAGATCCAAATTAATGTTAGCTGAAGGTAAACAGAGGAAAATATTTTCAGGAAATTGATTTAGTAATAAGTAAAAAGAAAAATATAATCAAACACATTCATACAATTGATACATTGATGGTATTTTTCAAATACAGTTTTCTTTTAGCAAGATCAAATGGACCATTATGAAAGAAAACCACTTTAATATGGATGTCATTCAAATAAAAGTACTGACTGTGAGAGTTGCATCTGCAGGCTGAGCCTACACAGCTATGGAAACAATGTTTTGTATGAGTTGAAACAGCATAACATTATGCTTCCAGACTCATGTAGAAACTCAGTTGGTTTGATTTCCGTGGCACACTTTCTAACTGGCTTTCAAATGTGAATGACTTCCTGCTAGAAATAAATGAAATCTTGAGTCCATGCTTTACTGTATACAATGTTATTAAATATATTTTTATGCTGTGTGTGAAAAAGTCACAAAGCAAACACTACTCTCTGATACAGTGTGTAAAATCAACACCAGGGTCAATAAACCCCATGTTTTGCATGCTGAAAGCTAAGGAGAATTTGAGCATTAGCTGTCCAAAACAACTCGGCAAGTCAGTGCTGCTACATCCCTCTGGGCTCTCGATTTACCTTCTGTCTCTGACATAAGGTATTTTAAAATTGGTCTTTGGACTTAAAACTTCTCTGTATTTTCATAAAGATTACCTGTTATTTTATATAAGTCCTTCCTACATCAGCAGTGGAAATACACCTTCACCCGTTTGTCCCCCAGTACCTATCGTTATCTTTGAGACTGTGGCTAAGATAAATGGTGATACTAGTAGACTGTTGTCTCTGCCGCTAAAGAGTAAATCAGTGTTTCCACAAAGAGAACTTTTGTTCAAATGCATGATATAGGAGGAATATTCTAGAGAAAGACAGGAGATTACTAAGAGGATCTACAACTGACAACACTGACTGGAGAGCACTGACTAATTAATGAAAAACACAGGAGGAAATTCACCTCTTTCACTGAGAGGGTCAGTTCTTACAGTGGCCAAATTCTGACCTCAATTATACCTGTGTGACCTTATCTAGCACCATCTGTTAAAAAATGCATGCCTAGCTCCTGTTTGCTGTCTCAAATTTTCTGTAAGTGTGCTTTGAAATCTAATTAAGTATTGAAGTTATATCCATAATTTGTTTACATTTTAATCTTGATTTTATTTACACTTTCTAATAACAGAAACACATGAAAAACAAATATGAGAATGATTTTTCTTAATAAAAGTAATCAACTGTGTGATTAACACTTGCTAATTAAAATGTATGTTTAAATAACCATTTGTTGTGGTTTTCTATTTTGAGTAGATTTGTAAATGAACCATACTCTCAGTTTTTAAAAATTTGTGGTTTTTTTTCTTTTACAATCCTCTTTTTTGGCATCTTAAAATACATGTGTTCTCCCAATCACTGAACAACACTGGAAAGAATGAAAAGATTTCTTAATGGTGAACTACAGTTCATAGTTACTATCATCCTTTAAATCTAGCAGGAAAGACACGCCTTCTCTCTTGCTTGAGGAGAGCTATGTATAAACATTTTCAAAGCTACTTAGTTATCCTCATCTGAATCCTCCATAAAACTCAGCATCAGTGTTTGAGCTGTCAAAATGTCTAAAATCTGAATCACATGATTCTCCAGACCTTTGCTTCCCATACTGTTTTCATGTCTTCCCTAACAAACTTTTCCCATGTGTTATGTGTTCTCTTTCGCTTCTGCTGTGAGGTCTTTTGGGTATGGGTGGTCATTTTAAGTTCGTACAGCACATAACAGCAGTGTGTCCTAACTTAGCACTCTCTGATCTTTGGCAATATGTTAATAAGCATTAATATCTCTAATGATAAAAAAATTCAGATGCTAATCATAAGAACCAAACAGCCATCAATAATAACTAAACAATAATAGTCATGCTTCCATTGATAAATTGCCTTCTGTGACCACTTTTTAAAAAAATATTCTAAATTACAGTATCTTCCTTTCTGGCTTTGTAAACTTCAGATAACTATTGTATGTCACAGAATAATATGTTCTTACAGTATTATTTTGGTATATTGTTGCATTCTGTCTCAAAACAAGTTATGGGTGATATATATCCTTTTTATAATTACTATGCTGGTCCACTGAAGTAATAAAGTTGTCATATGAGACATGTAATGGACCACATTACATTGTTGGAACTGGTTTTTTTTATTACAACTCCTTATAACTTTATGATATGTTCATAAATGTGATCTATGACAATAATAAACTTGTTGGACAAATACAGCAAGTTGCTGTTTGTTTCCCTCATGTCTGAAAGTTATCTTAGCATTGTTAAATGAGCATACTTAAAGCTTTCAATTTTGGAAGGAAGTTAATCATAAACTTGTATTATACAAATATTAATTTAGAAATATGGCAGCTTACAATTTCTATATCTATTTCATGTGCTTTGAGTATGCCTACTAATATTTTTAAGCAGAATTCTCACCTAGTTAAGGTTATCTGAGAATAGAGGTGTATCAACACAGGCAACACTGTGATATTTTCATGGTTAGAACATGGAAAAGCAATAAATAATTGTTTTAAGAGGTAATTTACATCCCAGCTTTGAAAACAAAACTGTGTGATATCTGTACATAGTGCTCTTTTTGAGTTTTTTCCCCTGTGGTATTTGTTAGGAAACACTAATTCCATTTTGTGGGTTTTTTTTACATGTATTCAATTGTACAAACCAAACCCCTTGTTTTATATTGTTTTCTGTGTCTCCTACTTAAGTTTACCCACATAAAGCTCGCTAAGGTATTGCAGCCCCATAGTTTCAGTGTAAACTGAAACTTAAGTTCTACTAAGGTTGAAAAACTTTGAATGGAGCTGAGAAGTGGTAAAAAACTGGTTCCTACTCCCTGATGTCTGAACTGGATATATAGAACACTGCAGTGTTTTTAAACCACTGAAGTATACAAATCAGGTCAAAGTTGTTTTGAGAATCTGTTTTAGCAATGTGCCAGCCATGCGATTACTGTCCTTTGCAAGTTTCTCTGGGTTCTGATACTAACCAGAGGGGTTATTGAGTGAGAAATACATCTTTTTGGCTTGAGACTGACAAACTAGAATCTCAAACAAAAATCCTCTTGATAACATTTTACCAGCTATGTTGTAAGATGAGATGACTGAGATACAAAGCACAGAAATACAGCTATGAGCTACCACTACATTTTAAAGTTCATTTTTATACCAGAAATTGATCATCTGTACTGATTAAATGATAGAATATAATGTCTAGAGACAAGGGGGCAAGCCAACATCTAAGCAGCAGGTGTGAGTCGGTTTACTTACTTTGTGAGGATTTAGTCTGTTTTTTTGAGTATAATTATCTCAACCTTTCCTGGTCACACAAGTGCAACACCACAGGACATAAAGGAGATTGTGTAGGTTGAAACAACAACAGAATTTTGAATTCATGAGTTTTCATTCTATATACATTTTTCTGAAATTCTATAATCTTCTTCTTGAGAGAAAGTTGTTGTTTCATGCATGTGCTGTCATCTTTGATATTCACTTTTGGAATAATGTTTTATGACTCACACTCATAACATGACCTAGATAAATGTCAGTAAAGTAGATCTCTTCCTATGTTTTCTTCTCTGCAGGGTTGTGATTTTACAATTACTTTTTAGACCTGAGGGAGGAGGCTGCATTGCTTTTGCAGTATATATTTCTGTAGTATAAATATGAATTTAGATTGTGAATAACTAGTAGTTAAATTGACCTTTCAGACCCTTAACTGCTGTGAATGGCCCCATTGGCTTTATTGGAGAAGTGTCTAGTAAATGACTGCTCCCTTATCAGCAGCACTTGCTCAGTTATCAGGCATACTGGGCAATTGCCTGGAGCTCTATGCTGTGCAGGGACATGGCGAACTTAGATGGCCATTTGAGAAAAAGGGAACACATATCTAACCTACTGACCTGCAACTCCCTTGGTCTCTAATAATAATGGTATGTGAGACACCATTTCTCAATTCATGAATTACCGAATTCATTTACAATAGTCTGTAGTCATCTTTACATTGGCTTGACTTTCGTGAAAACATTAATATACAACTTTTCAGAAAAAAATTTCTAAAATATTAAACAAAGACATTAGTAAGCTAAAATAGCTAAAATTGGTCAAGTCCTGTGTTGTTATTGTCTGTTCATTTCCCCAATATTCTCTAGCTACCCTTTATTTAGAAGCAAATCTAATTTTTCTCCAGAATTTGAAATTTAACAACCTTAGCAATCACTATCGTGATAATATTGCTTAGACTTTTCTTGAAGGAGCTCTCTAAGACTTGATTAAAAGCTGAATATGTTGTACTGAAACTATGGTGTTACTGTAAAAATTTCAATCCAAACAGGACTTAATTTTTAGCTGGTCTGGTACTGTGACTTGATAAAAATGATCAAACTTCTATATAGAAATGATGCTATTTGGATTTGAGTGTAAAGAAAATCTGCCAAAATTTTCAATTAAAATGTATACATGGGTAAACACTAAACATTTCATATTGAAAGGAACGCTGTTACCAGCTTTGTCCTTATGTATCTGAACATATTTGTCATATTATATGTTCTCTCATGTGCTCTTTTCTTCATGCATATGAAGGACAGCTGTGTAGCTTGAGGGAATATCTGTTGAATATATGGATTATCAAATGGTACTTGGGTCTAGCTGACTATGTATCATCTGCAGATTCAAATTTATAATTGCAAGTAATACAAATGCAGGGGTGTCTCATATTCTACTGGAATTACTCCATAACCTTGTTTCCATGAAATCTGTGTTAAAACTAATAGATATATTTTTGCTTGGGTTAACCCTTGTACTGACAATTAATTCACAAGGAAATACCCAGGATTTTCGTGCTTCATATAATAGGAATAATTTATCATGTCTGACTCTCTTGTAAGCAGAATTACCAGAGATATAGTATGAAAAGACATAGTTTATATTTACGAATATATATTTGTATCATATGACATTTCAAATATGTAACAGCTTGCAGTGCAATCATAGACCTAGTCTAGACTCACAAAATTATTTTAATCTCTTGACATGTGCTTCACTTCCCAAAGTACCAACAAGGTGCAAACTACTGACGTAAAAGGAAGTAGGAATTCCAATCCCTTTGCAAGTGTGGCCTGGCCTATGGCTAGTTTCTGAACAACTAACTTAGATCAAAGTTGTTTCTCTGAAATATTTTCCCCTGAACAGGCAGCAGTGAACTAATTGATGTGGTCCTTAGGGACATGGTTTGGTCATGGACTTGACAGTGCTGGGTTAACAGCTGGACTCAATATCTTAAGGGTCTTTTCCAACCTAAAGGGTTCTGTGATTCTGTTAGTCTAAACTGAACAGCCTGAATGTAAATATTTGAGAGCTATCTGGACACACTGACTGTAGGTCTGCATCTTCTACATTTGACAGATGTGCAGAACAACCTGAGCCCTTGTCTTTTTCATGTCAGTGAGATCCACAGGTAAGTACTTCTAGAGGACTCTGTCTCCAGGGGTCCACCAGTGCCTGCACTACAGAGCATCTCTAGAGAAGACAAATGAAAACTTGAGATTTAGTGTGGCTGTGAAAGTAACTAAGGAAGAGCAGTACACATTAGAGAAGACAGAGGATGAAAGAGCTATATAGAATGTGGTGTGAAAGACAGAAGCACCTCCATCTTGCTTCTTAAGAGCTCAGTATTCTTCATTTCTACCTAGAAAAGCAATGTTAAGTGAAATCCTGTGAAATACTTTTTATTTTTATTGTGCATCTTTCTTTTCTATGTCTATTTAAAAAAATACTATATCCTTGCATAAAATATGTCTAACAATCTTTTGTCAACCACTAAAGAATTGCATGCATTGCTATTGGAATGCTAATGCTAATGCTAATAGTAATGTTAATGCTAATACTAACACTAATGCTAATGCTAATACTACTAATAATAGAAAGGCATAATTAACTGGTAAAGCATAGTTTCTTCAGAAAAAAACTCTACATAAAGATGTATTTGAAAATGTACCCATTTAATGTATTTTGGTCAAACCATAAGTTGCTGTGTATATGACAGCAGAGAGGATGAGCATGAAATCTTGAGAAGTTGTCCTTGCCCTGTGTTATAACAAATTGAACAAAATGTATATGATTTTTCCATATTATTTATTTTGTCAAATTAATGTTTGATTTAAGCCATAAATGATGGACTGTTATGTGATGCATTATTTAATGAAATTTTGTCCAAAATACTTATCCCAGAAAGTATTATTTCAGGTGAAACTACTTAGCAGACTTTGAGACAAAATACTTCTTAATGTTTGTTTAAAAATCTTTTCTAATATTTGTCAATTTCAGTAACCGTTGTATTGGAAATTTGATCCTGGCTAAATAATGTACTACCTGGGAGCTACTTTAATCAGTAAAACCATTCCAGGGACAAAGGTGATTGTTGTCATATGAGCTATGACTGAAAGAGTGCCATCACTTTTCTCTAACTCAATTTCAAATATTGCATATTATGTTTTATTCATTTTTATTTTCAGAGTTTGCTCTGAATAAACAAACATTCTAATAGTGTCTCAGTTCCTATCAGTATGAACTGTGTTTACTAAACACAAAAAAAAGTGTAGAGGATCAGGGATTGCATTATTTTTTAATACCAAAAATACCCTCCAGTGGTTTGTTAGAAATGTCTCCATCAATGTATGTTAGGGATGGGCTGTTCTGTCAGGTGTTTACTGTAGCAAAAGATTCACCTCCTTTAAACAATACCTTGTGTCAATTCTGCTTACAATGTTTATCACTTCAGCAGTTTCAGTCTTCTTTACTGTAGGTTTTCAAATTAAACTGTTTCTATCTTTCTCACTGCATTTTTTCTAAAATGTCCCCATAGTCATGTGTGGACTGCCATACTGTTTTACAGTCTGCAACATACTTATTTCTATGTACCTGTGTGAAAATACATAGAGACTAAGTCTGTTCAGCAATTTGATATAAAGTCTGGAATATTAATCAGATATTAAATCGATCGGATAATGTATAATGAGTCTGTAGTTTTAGAAGCTTGGCCTGTTGTTTTTCTGCAATTAATTTTTGTTTGTTAAAAGATATACCAACATAAGTGTCATCTTTGAGTGGTGTTTACTCCTAGAACTATACAAGCATTAGTTATAAGCAATGCCTCAGCTTGTGTTTAAAGAACTTACGTTCATTAACATTGCACATATTTGGCTTTGAAGTAGAAAATATAGACTCCTGCTAGTCTGAAGCTAGTATGAAGTTATGATTCTGTCTGCAGTCTGTAAAAACAAGCAGGCAAAAGAGTATTTCAGTCTCTCACTCATAAAAACAGGTTTCAGTCAAGGAGAAAAACATATTACAAATCAATTCCTATAATAAATTTAATACCCAGAAACTGAAAAATGTATCTAAAATATATAATAAAATTCCTGTGTAAACCAGATGACACATGGAACTTTCTATTCATTGAGCATTGTAAGATATGTGTGGACTCTCGAGCAGCATTTTTCATTGTTTAACTTCTGAAACATAAGCAGCATCTTGTTCCATACGCTGTATGTATTTGACTGCGTTCTGATTATTTGGTATGAACAAGAAGGAATCCAGCTCAGGAAGTATGCTGCTGAAAATGACCCTTGATCAGCAGATATCTTAATAATTAGGTACATGTCTGGATTGTCTGCCTTTGGCTCTATTGTTCTCCACTGTTCAAGGTGGCAATAAAGATTGTAAATATATACCTGAATGCAGACAAACAGGCTTTGAAGACAAAACGTTCTAAATTATAGCGTACCACTTAATTGCATCCTGATGCTTGTATATATATCCACTTAAAATGAAGGACACAATTGCAAGGATCTTCTTTCATTTCCAGCTGCTTGTCAAGCATACTTTGCTTTTTTAGTACTCCAATAATATCAAATCCTAATTACAACATCAGCAATACTAGGAAAAAAATCTAGGCTCAAATATATATATCATTAATAATTTACACTTGTTTCATGTTTATTAGAACTTGTATTTCTGTATGGAAGTGTCCATCTACATAGACACAGTCGCAAAATATGGCAACAGATATTTCTCTGTAATAATCCAGAGTTTTCCAAACAGGTAATCCCTGTCATGTAATTAATTTTGTCATCTTTTGCTTGGGAACTGATTATTTTCTTCTGGAAAAAGTAGTGACAAACTGGTCCTTAAACTTCTCAGGTCATGACCTTGCCTGCTTGGTAGGGAATAGTCGTGAGAAAGATGGTGTCTCAAACAAATCTGTTGGCAGTCAAGGTGATTGAGTACATTCAAAAATTCTCAGTACAGCATTGTCTTATGCCCTCATAATTTCTGATCAGCACATTTTCTTATTGTCTCTTCTTGTCTAGCATTGTCATGTCCCAGTGTAAGTTCTTAACGGCCTTGAGCATGGCATGAAATCTCCTATGGTGGTTGTCAAGATATCACTTGCAATTTGTCAGTCCAAGAGCTCTACCACAGATCTTTTATCCCTGCAATCTATCTTAGAAATCATGGCAAATCTGGTAGGCCAGCTTGTTGGCATCAGAGTCCAAGTAAAGCAGCACAGTTTGATGACTGCTATGTGTTTATCTAAGTAGAATTTGGACTGCCTCATTACCCTTAAAAAATCAGATTTAGTGTTATGCAGGTATAGGTGGTTTGATGACAAGATGACTGGCTGTGCTTGTGAGACACTGGTGGCAGTGTACATATATTTTACAGGGTAAGGCTTGTGTCCATCAATTATACATATGTGCATTGTGATTAGATGGGGCAATGCACATGTGTAAACACACACATAGGCACGAACATTAACATGGTCACCAGCTTACACACCACATAACAAAAACAAGGGAGCCATAGATGAGAATTTTTAAGTATATCTGTATCGTAAAACTACTGTTGTACACTCTTTTTAGTTGAATTTCAGAATTTATTCACTAGGTGGCAATGTAGTATGTAATTTGTAGAAAATTTACAGCAGAGCTGAACTGATCAGAAATAAATGCACTACACAGATGCTTTACACTGGATTGCAATAAAGAAACATTCATTAATTCATAGTCCATTTTTAAAGAAAAAATATGCTCACAAAAATTCATACTTTATTTGCACCTTAGGTAGAAAATATGTGAGGCTGTGGTAGATTGCAAAGCCTGCAAGAGTCACGTGGACCCAGTGGACCCATCATCTCTAGTACCTTAGGTCTAAAGTGTCAGGCAGGGATGAAGTGTGGTGTAAAAAGGAGCACATGCATCTCAGTTACCTCAGTGGAAAGTGATCATTTCAGTCAGTGAGAAAAACCTCATTACAGCCAAGATTTGGAAATATTTTATTATAATGAGTTGTTAAAGTATGTCTGTTATGGTTTTATCAGAACTCTAAGCACTGGTGTGAAGACTGGTTCAGAGCAGAAGAAAAATGTGGATATCTTTGTCTATGAGTTCCTTGTGTTTTCTCTCTTTTCTGATAACACTGATGCTTTAGAAAATGCCCAGAGTATGACAGATGTAGGATAGAGGTAGTAGGTGCTTCAGCCTAGGGAAGATGGTTAGAGCTGGCACCCGTCTCCTGGAGACCTGTGGCAGAATGAAGTCTGCACTATGGGGCCAGAAGAAGACACTTCAGAGGTGAACACCACCATCAGGATCCGTTGCAATCTCGCTTTTAAGACTCACTGTGCATGGTGAGTCTGAAAAGTCTGCAATGCATAGGATGACTGTGGGCTTCATTTCAATAGTAAATCTTCCTTTTACAGACATAAAATGTGATGGGTGAAAATAAAGATGCTGTGTTTTATAGAAACAAGATGTTATTTTGCTCATTTACCTTATAAATTAATAAAATACTTCATGTCAGGTAGATTCAATGTTTTATGCTTTTCAGAATGAGCTTCTGTAAGGCTGTTTGCCCAGTTTTCTGTAGGCAGCCTTTTGCTTTTCCAGTTTCACTGTGTGACCTGACTGGTTAATGTGTTGTTTTCTAAGCTGTTCATACTTTTTACTGTAGCGCAGTGAGGAAAGTTTCTGTTTAGAAATTTTGGCTGCCTTGGTGCTTTATAACCCTGATGGTTTAATCTGTCTGACCCAGTAATCTTTTGTCCTGAGCACTTTCTTGTGAGTCAAATTGTCTCAATTATCCCTTCATTCATTTGATAAATTGTACCCCTGCTCTAAATCTCAAATAGACAATAATTATTTGGGATATTTAATTCATTTTGGACTAGGCCTGTTATATATCTCAGAGTTTCCAAGGCTTTTGATTAATGTATTTTATGGGACCAGCTAAGAAGTAGCTATTAGTTATTGCTAAAATGCATGTTGCAATTCAGGAGACTTGTACTGTATTTCAGTAAAATTTAAAGTAAACAAATCCCCCAAAATATCAGAAGCCTTTTGCAACCAGAAATGGCTCTCATTTTGAGGGTAGTGGGGTCCAACCCTACCAAAAGATTTTAAGCCCTGCTGAAACCTTTCTTTATCATTTTATTTTAATAGGGCTATCCAGTGGCAATGTAATGCAGCAGAAGTTTAAGAACAATATATGTTTTTAATTATCAGGGGGAAACTGATGATTTGACCTAAATGATTTTTTTTAACCTGTAGTCACTTGTTTTCAATTATGTTACTGTGCCTGCTAGTAAGTTTACTGTTTTCAGGTTCCTTTGCATTCCTTTTGTACGTGGATGAAGTGGAGACGCCAAACTGTAGTGACTGTGGCTCTTATTGTATTTATATTTACTTCATTTAAAGCCTGTGCCATGCCACTGTCCATCATTATTGCTTTGTGAGGCTTGCAATCTTTATTGTTTCTCTTAAAAGCTCATTTTGTGAATTAAGTCATCAAGAAAGAATCTCAGCTTTCAGCTAAACAAAAATAGAAAGTTTTATCTTTCTAGTAGGAGACAAAAGTTTCAAAATATGGCTTGAATATGCCAAAAGGCTTTTAAAGGTAGTAGGCTAAAGGGAAAGAAAATTATCTTAAAATTATTGTATTGCTTAAGCCATCTCTTTTGGGCTGGGGATGATTGCTGAATCCTAGACATTCAGGAAACAGACAAAAGAGCTTTTAAGCAGAAGAAAAATGATTCAAATATACTGGCAGGCAAAATTATTCTATGCATTGTTGATTCAAGTGAAGCTGACTTTCCAAGCTGCAGATAAGAAAGTAGCTGGGTTTTTTTGTAATGGTAGAGTTAGTGCCCTGTACAATCTGGATGAACATAACGTATGCCTTAAGAAAGACTAGCATACCTAGGATATAGAAGCAACAGTATTTATAGTATGCATACTGGGGAATGAAACTGGTCAGAGGCTTCTTGCAGGATTTACAGATCTTTTGAGCATTGATAATAGCAGTTCTTGATGAAGCATGTAACTGTCAATAACAAACAATAACAACTGTATGGGGTTTTATGCATTTGGATCCATATTTATTGAGTTGAGCAGAGCTGTTGTTACGTTTTACCAGCTTTATGACTTTACAGATTGAAGTAAGATGGAAAAAAATCCCTAACAAGTCAAAGATAGAGAAGGGAAGCTACAAAATTAAGAGTTTTGAATTTATTTATTCTATTAGAGGAAAATATCTTATGCTGGATTTGATAGCCTGAGGGAGATGAGGCCACTGTAGAGCCCCCAGGTCCAAAAATTAGTCTGAAAATGTTTTCCCAGTATGCAAAAGCACACATAGCACCTGGATACACCACATACCTATGGCCAACCACTCAGATTGCAGACAGACATGTGGAGAACTCACATGAACAGAGACAGCACCAATAGCTTCATCCTGGATGAGCAGAGTCTCCTCTCTCTATATATAGATGTAGATAGATATAGATATAGATATACACATACACAGGAGAGCAGTGTGATTCCTTCCAGTAGCAAGGTTCACATGCTTGGTCTGCCCAGCAGCTTTTACTGAAATCTCATTCTTTCCAGTTGTAAGGACCTGGTCTCTCAGCCTTTTCTCATAGGAGACATGTTCCAGTCCCTCAGTCATCTTTGTGGCCCTTTGCTGGACTGTCTCCAGTATGTCCCTGTCTCTCCTGTACCAAAGATCAAAGAACTCTACATGGTGCCTCACAAGGACAGAGTAAATGGAAAAGATCATATCTCTTGACCTGCTGGGAGCACTCCTTGTGCTTGGAACCCAGCATGTACTGTTTGTCACTTTTTCTGCAAGGTCACATTGTTGGCTGATGTTTATCTTGCTGCTGTAAGGAACCAAGTCTTTTCTTGCAAAGCTGTATTTCAAAACGTTCTTCTCTGCCACACACCGCTACACAGTGACCTCTGCTCCAGTCTGAAAGGTGATCCAGAGTGCTGCTCACAGTGTCTAGCTTTGATAGGTTTCATGAGTGGCCACTGCAGTCAAGAATTTCCTAGCAGAGAGCACTGTCAGCCTTTTTTCTTGAGATATTCTAATGAAAAGAACTAAAAGGTATGTGCTCACTTCTAGCTTTGTCAGCGAAGTCTGTTGACTAGTGGCTGCAGCTCTGAATATATGGGAGTTTTTGATACTGTAAACACCAACAAGCTTATTTGCAAAACATAGACCTTATAAAATAGCTATATTAAGCTATTTTAGTTTTAATAGTAACCTTCTAACAAGAGTAAATTATGAAGCTGAAGTATTTGGTTTTTTGGGGGTTTTTTTGGCAAACTTGAAGTGTTATTATGTAGCATATTGGATTTATGGGAACATACCCCAGTAATGTCAGTACAGAACTGTTAAGTTTTGTAAAATAATGAACAGGACTTTCACTCTTCTGAATGTTTCTGAATATGTGGCCCAATACACTTGCAAGGAATTCTAAAGAGAGGTCAAAAGAGAGCCAGTCTTGAAGATCCTAGTCTGCTTTAATTTGGACTTGACTCTGACAAAGGTCTTACTTGCTCCTGTGTGGGTTTTGCCCAAACAAGCACTGTGGAAGACTTACAATGCCAGGACTTAGCCTGCAAAAATTATTAGCTCAGGTCACAGTCCAGGCTTTCGTATATAATTTATCTGTCACTTACTTATGTTATAAAAGTGCAGAGGTGATAAAGAAGTCATCTCTCAGTTCATATAGCAGTTTAAACTGCTGTGTCTCTGATGAAGCATTGTAGACAAAAGGGGATAATAAGATCCAGGGGAAGATAGAAGAGTAGAAGTAAAAAGCTGGCACAGCTATTGAAAAGAAGACTTACATTATTTTGCTACAGACTCAATAGGAACATCTGATCCCCATTTCTTATGAAGTGTAGTTGTTACTGCCCCAAAATTGCTTTAAACATGAAAAAGATGAGACCACTGTGCTTAATAATGCTGTTAACACTGTGTCCGAAGATTTGTCCCTTCGCTGTACTGCACATAAATACTGCTTGGTCTTCATCTGTGCAAAATGTAGAGTTAAACTTTAATTGAGGGCTTTTCTTTGGGGATCATGTGCATTCAGTGGGAACAAAACTCCTATTATCAACCAAGAAATATAAGAAGTTTGAGAGCATTGTCGCACAGAGATACTGAAACATTAATTTATGCTTCTGTGACATCTTGTCTGGATTACTGTAATTCCCTGCTTGCAGGTCTCACTCAGCCCTCCCTTCACAAAATAAGAACCTGTGCAATAATGCGACCACTGAGATTTTAACCATGTACAATAGCTGGTCATCATATGTCTCTGTACTGAGATCTCAGTGCTGCCTGGCATTACATACCAGATCGATCTGAAGATCCCGGTGATGTATTTTAAAACACCACATGTATCCAAATGAGTTTTTGGTTCCCTATTGTCTAGGTTCAATTTTGCTGAAGTGTAAAAATGTTGTGCTTTCCTTTGTTCAGAAAATTTTAAATCACTGTGTCACATACCTTCTTCATGCAGCTATGAAATGCACTTTGTCAGATCAGATTTGGAGTGTCTGTCTTGTCAGACTTGAGGTCAAGCTGTGGTGGGTTGCTTAACTTTTCTTTCTGTTACCAACATCTCAGTTCGTGTCAGGACATATTTAATAGAACATTCTAAGGCTTCTTTTTTCAAAATGCTTTCAGATTTGAAGCATCCCTGTACTTTACCAGAGGGCTTTTCAAGTGGCAGGAATAGTGTTGGCATTTCTTATTTTTTGAAAGGCATAAGAAGATTTTAATACAAAGAAGCTTAAAATGATAACTAAAGTGTTTTTAATATAGATGTTGCTCTCTGTCAAAAAGGTGCACCTACCTTTACCTACACTTTCACAGATGGGATATCTTTAGTTATGCAGCTGTTCTCTTCCTTCCATTTTTGTAATAGGATAAAACCCAATTTGTTTATATTGATTGTGTACTTCACACAAATGCCTACAAAATTTGCTGTGTAAACAAGACCTTTTTATCTAAAACTGCTTATAAAAGCAGTTTTCATTTGAAAGTTATTAAACAGGTTTATTGGCTACTGTAGTTCCATCTTTTTTTTGTACCTGTACTTCTCTCTTTTGACCATTATATGTTGCTTATGGTAGGTATATATTTGCACCTTTAACATTGACTCTGCACTTTGTAACATAATGTTCCTAATCATGTTTACTAAGCATAATTAGTGGAAAATATCATCCTAGATTTAGGCTTCATTAAACGAAGCATGATCAAAAGAAACAGGGAAGATGAAATCCTATTTCGTATCTGACATTCCATTTAAATGAATGAAATATAGGCAGCTTCAGAACTGTGTCTCGCCAATATTGCCTAAGGAGACTTCCTGCTTTTGCGACCAGTCTTGCCTATCCCACATTGGCCTTTTTAGCCACCAGCACACTTGCAGCAAGCGTGGGTAGCGCCCTTCCCAAATCTTCATTCACGAAGCCTAGCCATGATGATAGGCAGCTTGACACCTAAATAACCTTGCATATTGCCCCCTAACTGCTTTATCATTCTGTCATCCTTGCTCACAGCCAGGATACTGTATGTTACTTTTCTGTTATTTTTTAGCACTTAACTTTCAATAAAGGTATTCTATTACCTGCATATGAAACATTCCTTTCAAAGCCAGGATATGCCTTTTATTTGTCCGAATTTCTAATTTCTTTTTGTCAGTTGCAGTTTTGATGATTGTGACAGTATAAAAAGTGTTATTCTCATACCTAGTATAGATCATCTGCAGTAGATGAAGAAAAGTTGGAGTATCAAACTTCTGCACAAATTCAATATACTGTTGTTAGCAGACCTGCTAAAGTTTGCAGCTTCCAAGCATAAAGTGCTTAGTTTCTCTGTTAAGAAACAAGGATGTCTTAAAACACAAGACCATGCATGAAGTCCCCAAAGACTAACAGGCTTGTACTTCTATGGAAATTTTTATGGCAAAAAAAACCATTAAAAAACCCAAAAAAAAACCCCCACCCCACCTTGTCATCACTATAGACCTAAAGGTTTTCTGTGTCATGTCATCTTCATAAATTCTTGTGCTTTACATCTCCAGTGGTACTAAGCAGGGCTGGATTTCACAAGGTGTTAGGTCTTGCTGTCATTTGGAGACATTTTACTGCTCACAGTGCTATTCAATCTTAAGCAGTTTGGTGAAATGTTCTATTCCACATAAAGTGTAATATCTTTCTTTACTCATATTCGTGTTCGACCCTGCATGTAAGGGAGGATGTATCATCTTCCTTGCTGTGCCTGTTCATTTCTGCACTTTCACATTCAAAGTATCTCCAGCAGTTGTCTTCCTTTTGCTCCTGTGTCTGTATTCAAGACCAAATTCAGACGTTGTACAGGCTACTGAGAACAATTCAAAAGGTTCCCTTAGATTCTGCCAGACCTATTTATACTATCTCTATCAATGTATAACATAATCTGCAATTTACATACGAAGGAATTGCAAGAGCATTTAAATTTAAATAACAGGCTCTTCTTTCATTTACACCTACTCATGAGCCCTTATTATGAAAGCTGTAGCGAGTGAGATTGACATTTGATGAATAAAGGGCAATTGTCTTCAATGGAAAAGAACAATGGTGCTCCAAGGAGTTTTTCAAAGCATCTTTTCACTCTTACCAATGTCATTTTCATCTTCCTGGGTTTGGTGAATCCAGTGTTTCATCCTGTGAATTGATATTAATTCCTCCTAGTCAATATTTTGCAGCTGTGATGAGGAAAATAAAAAAAAAATCTTGTCTCTTTTACTCTTGTTGTGTTGCCTCAGCATAGCTCTGTCCAATTGTTTTGTGGATTTTGAATGGGTTTTCAACTGTCTCTGGTTTAGTAGGTTCCAGGTTTTTCTCTTGCTAGTTTGCTTTGCTTAGTGTAATGCTATGGTGAATGCAGAAATGCCCCTGGTCAGGATGACTCTGGGAGGCCAGGCATTAAGTTGTGCAGACACCCAGCAAGCACTGTGCTGAGCCAGCTTGTTAGAATCATGACCTGCATTTTTATTTTGTATTTTAAAAGTATGATAAAACCTAGCTAAATATCTTTTAAGTCTTTGTGTGCTAAATATCTTTCATACTTCTTTTCAGTTAAGACATATTTGCAGTGTGAGACAGTAGTTAGAATAGCCTTGTATTAGCCTGCATTACCTATGGTTTTTGTCCAACAATCTAAGCACATATTCTTTTTGAGAGGCAAAGTGTGAGGCAGCAGGGTTACAGGTTGAGGGAGAGATAGGGGATGAAGGAAGGAAGAGTAAACTCAGATGATCTTATTTCCTCTAGTCAACAGCTGGAAATCAGTACTAGTGGTCCATTCTGTCCATTCCTTACCTCCTAGACTATACATGGTGTTTGAAGAGTTTTTTAAAGGGCAAGGCCATCTGGCATTAGATCCTGTCTATTAGAGAGGGAATGATTTCTACTCATTTCCCTCAGCTTTGCAGACTTCTGTCCTTCTTGCTGTATGTTATACCACATTGTCTCTGAAGATTAAGTGTGTTAGAAAAGTATTAGAGATCACAAATGTTGTCCTACCTAAATTGGATGTTCACTGGAGCTGTTCTTCCGATATTTGACTTAGCAATTTTCAGCTCTGCTCTGCTGACTCTGTTAGTGACCTGTTGGGAAAAATTTGAACTTAGAAGTTTATGTGCACAACCCAGCCCATGGAAAGAGAAACAGGGCCCCTGCATCTTTAAGCCTGCTTCAAGAAGAGCAGTAAACAATAGAAAGAATGCGGCAGCCATTAGGGGAAGCAGGTAAACACATTGATACAGAAGGGCATAGCTTTGAGAAAAGTACCAATCCAGCTGCGTGGTAAAGCAGGCACACCCTAGCCATTATCCAATGGTATTCCTGTACTATTCGTGGACTCAGAAAGTATGCGATATGTGTGTGTGTAATGTTAACAATAAATCAGAGCACTGACTATACTTCTATGAAGGACACGTCTTTGACTCTCGTGCCCAAACCCTCGGGAGGTCAAAAAATATCGACTCTTTTTACTTTAGTGACCTAAGAAGAGATTTGTATTATGGCTGCTGAGAGTATTAAGGATTCTCAGTAACGCAGGTAGATTCTGACTAACCAAAAAGGTGGACTTTTGAGTGTCTGTAAAGAAAAGAATTATTTTTCCTTTCTTCTTTTTTTCCCCCCGAATTCTTTGTACAGCTTCATACTATCAGTTTGTCTCAAAAAAGTTAGAGTCTCTTTTTGGTACTTTATTTTTTTTTTAAAACAGGTATCTTGCAATGTATTTCTTTTTTTTTTTCTTTTTTTTTTCCCCTGAGAAAATGCTACGTTTTTATCATATTGAAATTTCATGTCAAAAAGTTGCATCCTGGATTTGAATGGTATACTTTGGTTTCTCTGCTAGCTGTCTGAGTTTGTGCATAGATGTTAGCAATCTTGATGCCCTCTATTATGGAAAACTGAAAATTAAATATTCCTATGAAATAATACTTAAAAACTTCTAATTATAACAAAAAGCCCTCCAAAAAAGCTACATATTCTTTTCAGACTTAGCACTGGATGCTGAAGCAAAGGCAAAATCTCAATCATCTGTATTTTGGATGTTAAACACAACTGCATTTCTGCAAGTTCAGACCAGCTTGTGATAGTACTGAGATTTATCCCCCAGATCTCATTGTCGCACTAAGCTGATTGAACAAGGTTGCACTGCAGCAGCCATACAGTGACATTAAACAGTGTATCTTCTGCATTTATTAAATATATGGTTTCATATGTCACAGGACAGAAGGTGAAAGTCTGATTAGTCCTTTGGTCATGTAGAAATGGATTTCTTGTGCAGAAATATGGTTTAAATGTGACTCTAAACAAATACTGTCTTTTTAAATCCCTCTAAGCCCAGATTTGCATCCTGCTGGGTGTCTTCTGCGGTATGCCAAGCAAACTCGCTGCCTGTTAGTTTCAAAGGGAGCTAAAAGCACTCATTACCATGCAGGATCGGGTGCTTTTATGTTTAGAAATAATAACTAAATAACTAAATAAATAAATAAAAATATGTCTTACCATTAAGGCATGTCTTAAAAAATGAAAGGGACAAACTCACCATGAATCTACTTTTATAGTCCTAATGACTGTGTGAAAAAAATCTAAAGGGATAAAAAGAAAATGAAGTAAATACAGCAGTGCCCCACCACATTTCAAAGGCAATATCAAATCATCCATAAAATTCTGTGAAAACAGTATCCAGCTAATCCATAAATGAAAGAGCTCAGATTATCAGTTAAAAAAAATAATGAGTAGACCTGTGCTTATTTGGATGATAAGCATTAAAGATTGTCTCCAATAATTAAGGATTTAGGGTGTTGCTGTACTCTTGGAACTAAGCATTTTAAATAACTTCCCAGTTTCCAGACTTCTGAATCTTTGAAAAGTTAATTTTTGTTATCTTCAAAAATAGGAAGCTTAGCACAACAATGGCAGTTCAAAGTCTCCCAGGTAAAGAGCCTTCAAAGAGTAATTCGCAATACAAATTCATAAAAGTCAACAGTTTAGACTACTCAATTGCTTTTAAGATTTTCATCAAATGCAACTCAGCAGTTGAAACTTGCCACTGATGCCTCCCAACTGAGTTAAAGTCAGAAAACACTGACAGTGCTACCTTTCTTTTTCTGTGGATTTTTGGCTATGAGAGACACCAACTGAATTTACCTTCAGTTTACTTCCTATCTTATCTTTACAGATCTGACTGAAAGTAAGTGCATAAGTTAAATATTACATTTCATACCGTTATTGAAGTTTTAAAATACTAATTAATAAGTCAATTGCTCAAATCAGAGCATATAAATGTTGTTTGCTGTCTGTAGTTAAAATTCTTTTAAATACTGATAGGTTCCCAAGGTTCCTTCTGACATAATAGAGATACCCATCCTAAGATTAAGATTATTTTAGAAGATATTTAGCATTTTGGGGACATTCTAGTCTTTTGTAGAAAGATGAACAAGCTCCTCATCAGTGTGACAATAGTGTAATTTTTTCTTAAACTCTAGTAGAAATTTTCCTTTTAAGGATACAGAATTGCAACCTGCTTTTATTGCTTCATTGTGCGTTATCCTGGCAGAATCAGAAATAAGTGTATTACCAGAGAAGTAAAATTAACTACTCTGTGTCTGGGCTTCCTTCTCTATCTCTTGGACAAGTCTTTCAAAACAGAGGTTGGTGAGACATACTTTGAAAGAGTTTTTTCTTAATTTGAAAAGTTAAAAATATTATTTAATCCTGATGCAGTTTCTCACTTTCACAATAGTAATGTTGTTCCTGTGTTAAGAATCTTGTGCTCTGTTTAAAAACTGTGTCCAAATACATTTATTTACATGTCTGTATCTGTTTGTATGTGCTTGTACATATGACTGAAGAAAGTTATAACTTTGATTTTCTGGAATAAAACATTTTGCATTAATTTAAGGCCTTCATTATTATTGTTTCATCATTTGTGGCACGGTCCTTTCAAACAGATCCAAATAACTCAATAATTTGCACAACAGTATGATCCATTGCTGTGAGATGCTTAGATTTGCTAAACAACCAGTAGGCCTGTGCCCTAGAGTATCAGTATAAAAATACTTATTCGTTGTAATAGCAGCAGGACGGTCATGAGATGAAAATAAGATAGTTTTATTTTAATTTCTGATTACAAAAGAATAAAAATGTGAGTCTCTATCCAAACCTTTTCACCCTTTGAACCCTTTGGTTATAGAAGACTGTAATATGTTTAGAGGTTTTCTCATGTGCTCTTATTTTGTATCCCTCTTTTCATCAGAAAAAGAAATCACCACTAACTTTTAAAGTGCATTTAAAAAAATAAAATTCAGGACTCCTTCAGGCCATTCAGATGTATGATGATATAATTAATAATCAGTTGTGAGGTTCAACTTAGATTCAGGCCCTCTTCTGTTTAGTCTTTAGGAGAGAACAGATTTTCTGTGGGACTCCATAATCCATAGCAAAACGTACACAATGAGGTAGAGGAGATCATTTACATGGAGCTTTCTTCCACTTGTAGAAATGGCAATGCAGGTTTCTTTTCATGTGTGATTCTTCCCAGCACATTTCTAAATTATTAGTGGTTCAGGGATGCCTTGGAGGATTGACTGGAAAGAGCTGATTTCTCCACAGGGTAAAAAATAGAGAGTGTAATTACTGTTTTGTTGTTATTGTTGGTTTCTTTTTTTGGTTTTTGGGTTTTTTTGGGGGGATAGGGGGTTGATAGAGTTCTCACTATTGTGCTCTGGCCACCCTGGCATCTGCTTTACTGCCATGCAACCAATCCTTTCTCTTGCTGGATCGCTGCAATTCCTTTGTGAAGTGAACTCTGTAGCTGCTGATTCATCTCTAACAATATCCTAGCCTTATTGTGATGACTTTCATTGCTCAACCTTTCATCTTGGGATTTTTACTAGGAAAAACATAGCTCCTTGCAGTTATATAATTCAACCAATCTGCCCATTGAAAACCAGTATCTTTAACATTTGAACCTGAATAATTCACCAGTCAAAAGTCCAACCCTGCAAACACACTGAAGTGAGTATTTGCTGCTTGTATAGTTGGCCCCATAAAACTCATCAGAGTATTTGCATTAGTGTGGACAAAGTGAGACCCAGACTTGGTCAGGTAGTCATTTAAAGATAGAAATCATAATGAAATCACTTGAGGTTTGAGTAAGAGAAAGATTTATAAATAAATAAGCATAAGATTTCAATTAGGATTTCAGCTGTCAGGAGTGAAAAGAACAATGTGGTAGGATATAAAAAGGATTTGCTCTTGGGGATTCATGCTGAACCTATGTAACACTGTAGTAATGAAAAGCTGTATCAGAACATGAACTGACTTCTTGTCAGTCAAAATGTTTCCTTTAGCTATCACTGCAAATAAAAGAGGAATTTGGACTTCATATATGTTATATTAAAATTCTTATCAGGAGGTATCTATGCAAAGTCAAAACCAATATTGTTTCAGGATTTTTCTTCTGTTTTGTTGTTTGGGGGTTTTTTGGTGGATTCTTCCCCTCTCCCAACCCCATCCCTTTACTCACAATATACACTCCACATATCACAATTGGTTGAGTTGGAAGGGACCACAGTGGGTCACTTGGTCCAACCTCCCTGCTCAAGCAGGATGATCCCACAGCACATTGCACAGGATTGTGTCCAGATGGCTCTTGAATATCTCCAGCGGGGAGGCTCCATAGCCTCTGTGGGTAATCCACTCCAATGCTCAGTCACCTAAACAGTAAAGAAATTCTTTCTCATGTTCAAATGGAACTTCTCGTGCATCAGTTGCTTCTTGTCCTATGGCTTGGCACCACCAAGAATAGCCTGAATCCACCCTCTTGATATCCTCCCTTCAGATACTTACAGATATTGATGAGGTGCCTCTCAGCTGTCTCTTATCAAGGCTAAATAAGCCCAGTTCCCTCAGCCTTTCCACATAAATGAGGTGCTCTAGCTCCTTTAATTAACTTCATTGCCTTTTGCTGGACCTGCTCCAGGGGCTTCTTGTCTGTCTTGTACTGAGGAGCCCAGCTGTAGCCTCACTAGGTCTGAGGAGAGGGGCAAGATCACCTCCCTCAACTCAGTTTGACTTGACCTCTGGCTTTCTCAGCCTGGTTAATAACCAGAGTTTTTAAAACTCTAAAACTAAAAGGGTACATTCCAGAATTTTTTCAGAATTACCTGATTATTTTAGTGCTTGATGAGACTTTCTTGAAAAGCAGGAGAAGTTCCACTAGGCCCTCCTCTGAATCACTGGGTACACAGACACTTTCATAGATAATACCCCTTTCTGAAGATGATGTTCCAAACTGACTGAGGAACAAATGTACCACATTTGTTGGAAAAACAACCCAATTGTACTGTAAATGGGGAAGGCAGTGAGGCATAGTGAGATGACCTGAATTCAGATAGAAACTGAGAGAAGTTTGGATTAAGCACGAGAGGGAAAGAAAAACACGAACCCATTCATTGCGTAATTTCTCTGCAGCCTGTCTTGCTTTTCCTACAATGGTAAAAACTGTCTCATTCCTAAGGTTTTTACTTAGGAGAAATCGATCTCTATTATTTCACACAATTACCTCTGAACATACCTGGGCTTTTTGACTTAGTTTCTGAGGTTCCCATCTCTGAGACAATTGCTCCATTTATCCTGAGTACTTCTTCCCCTTTCATTTGCTCAAAGCCTAGTCCCATGCTAGCTCTGCCTCCACTCCAGCTACCTGCATCTATTTCTCTGGAGCTCTGGCTAGCTGAGAAATGGAGAAAAGGAGATAATTATATGCACACTAGCCACAACTACAAAATAAGCTTCACGTACATAGAATCATGCTTTTAGGTATTTCAAATATGATGGTGTATAAATTCTTTGCTACTTCATTTACCTCTTACTGGCTTAATCCAGTGAAGCTGGATCCAAATTCTGTTCTAAATTAAAATAGATGTAAACTGCTAAGAAATGAAGTTTGAAACTTCCGTTAAAACTCAGAATAAATAATAAAAAATAATTATTGAATTGATAAATGGTTATGCAATAATTTTGGAAGCTCCTCTCCAGCCACAACAGTACTGCTAGTTTTATGTATTTAACAATGTTCTACCTTTCCCATTCTTTTTATACATCACATAATATTAGTTTGACATTTCCCTCAATAGGCCTTTCATAAATACAACTGCTAATATTTCGTATTACAAGGGCACTTATACAGACATCCTTTGTATATTATTTTTGTCCAGTTCATGTGTTAAATGTTTCTTTTACAACAATAAGTTCTAGAAACACTAAAGGCAATTTTGCTGAGAATTGCTTTAATAACTTTCACTACAGAATCAACTGTACATGAGAGCATCTGTGTGTGCAAGCCCGCTTGTTTTAAAAGAAAATTGTGGATCAGGATATGTTCTGTGAAAATGAAACAGATAGGGAAAAGACAACCATGGTTTCTTGGTAGCAGTTCAATGCCTTGAAAAGTGGTGGAAGGGACTTGAAAGTAACTTTCTTCAGGAGAAACTATCAGAAGGTAAGATACAGATAATTAAAAAAAGGTTTTACCAGTGAGCTTAGATGAATGAAATAGAGTTTCAAAATAAGTCTAAATTAAAAAAACCCAACAAAACAAAACAGAAAATAAAAATATGTAACAGGCAGAATTCAGAATGCTGTTTTTCTGTTTTGCTATTGCATGGATTTGATATGTGTGGAACTAGGCCTATGGCATTAATTATCAATTGAGATATCATTACAATAAATGATGTGTACAAGGCTTATATTTCCAGATTTGTGTCTGTACTCCAGGTACAACTTGTGTGTTTAATGCACACTCTTTTGTATTTTAAATACATATATACATGTATGTGTATGTAAGTGTGTACCCCACATATGTGGATGCTATTTTTCTTGGAAAAATCCATGTTTTCCAGATATCACAGCTTTGTTGCTATTCTAGAGTGTCAATAAACAATACATTTGGAGATACTCAGCATTCTTGTCCTTGAGAGTCAAACAGTTTGCATGTTCTAGTCAAGTGCGTCCTTCTAAGCCTGACAAGGTCATGTTCATTGTACAGAGACCCAAAACAAGGAATACAAGATTAACAATAGACAATTTTAAATGATAGGAGACTAATTTCTTTACCCCTGAATACCATTGTCACTTACAGTTAGTTTGAACTCTGAGCTCAGAGGAGTATGTACCAGATATTTTGAAAATGAAAAGCTGAATCCAGCAGTAAGTAGGGGTTGCTATTTCTACTTTTATGTTCTATTACTACATTATATTTTGATATTGGATTTTGAGTTTTCTAAACACTGTATGTCACAGAAGCTAGATAGATTAGGATGCTAGAAGGATCCTTTGTAGATATACTTTTACATTACTGTATTATTTTGCTTTCACCATCATAACTACTTTGGTTTTGTACCTACTATGTTAATAACTGCAGAAAATTAGTATGTGTGGTTCTTCAGCATTCAGTTTTTTCACATCTTTCTCCCAGTCCTTTGATTGGAAGGGATTTTCCTTATTGTACTAGTAATATAAGGCCCATGCTATCTTTTTGTTAAATTTCTCCTTTTAAACATCTCTGCCTTTCTCAAAAGTTATCTCAATTAAGAGTCTTCTCAATTGCCAATTCCCTTAAGGCCAAATACTATTAAACTAGCAATTTTTATGTTTTCAGATGAAATCTTTAAGAGCATCTGGCTCTTCTGTGTTCACCTATATCCTTCAGAATAATCTCCATCTATTGTGTTAAGGGCAGGTGGATACATTTTTCTCTTTTGCCACCTGGTAAGCAAAGGTTAGAGTTCACCTTGTCCCAAATCAGCTTATGCTTCTATGGGGTAGTCAAAGCCCACTTACAAACACTCTAATGCAGTTTTACATTTTTGCCTCCCACCAGCATTCAAACCTGGGTAAATGTCTTTCTCTGTCAAAGCAGCAGTGGGAGGTGAAAATGAAAGTCCTTTTTTTCTTTCCCTGAGAAATTGGACTGTAAAAAGCTGTCAGTTTAAAAATGACATAGTGGCACAGCATTTCTATAAGGTGGCTCCTTTCATTTTTGACTCCTGCTGTCTCTCTGACAGTTGAAGTTGCAGCAGGAGGTAAAAACTAAAATGAGCACTGCTGGCATTTGCCCTCAAGCACAAAATTAATAATGGAAGAAACAGGGCGACATCCAAAACCGCCTCATATCGGATGTCTGCCAATGAGGTTTCTACACTTCCATAATAAGGTGACCAGAATGATGCCCATTATTCCAAATATGATCTTATTCTCTATTACTTTCCTAGTGCTGGATCTATTTTCTCCATTTTATATTTGATTCCCTACTTTGTGGGTTATAGAATATTTTAAATTCCATTAAGCTGTATGCTATGACTTTATAAGTTTTCTCCCTCTGCACCCTAACTCTGGTCAAAATTTTATAGATGTTGCCTTTTCTCAAGCTTTATACCTCTCAACCTTTCGATATGAATGTTTCACTACTAAATCACTGTTTACTGTAGCCTATGTCCTATCCATATATACGAACAAACCTCATAATATATTTAATGAATAGCTTTTAGGGACAGGATAAAAAAGCTGAGATGGTTTTTTTGTTCTTGGAAACTCAAGAATTGAGTATACTATGCTATAATTAAGAAAAAAATTGAATCATTATTAGGTGGCTGAGAGATGGAAGAGGACTCAAAATCCTTCAAGCAGGACAAGGGGTTTTTTTCTTTCTTAAAAGACTCAGTGGTGTGTGCAAGCCTTATCAAAATTAACATTGGTAGGCACAATGTGTTTGAAATGGAGTGCAAGTGTAGTTCTTTCTGAGGTATTTCAGTAATTTTCTGATTTTAGCAGCATTTTGCTGATATTTAGTATCTCATTATTTACTATTCAGGGCAGCTAATAGTTCAAGGTTCACTTACTGGGATATTGCATTCTTAACCACATGAAGTGACACCATGTCATTCAGTTGTTCTATAGACTTAGCTTTGAGAGTAACCAGTGTATGCAGCATGCCAAACTTTTCTTAACATAAATTTTTACACTTTTCTGTATTCTATACATTTACTTCTACCTTCTGACTTCCAGCTTTGCTGTTTTTATTGGCATACACTTTTGTTTTGTAGAGATGAAGAAAGGGTGCAAACTCTCAGCAAGAGAGTGATAATTCTCAAGTGCTGACAAATACACAAAATAAACACATTGTAAATAAAGCATTTTATTTCTTCATGTGCTATTGCTTTCAGGCTTTACACCAGTCACCTAGCCCACAGCTTAAAACATCTTTTTTCTGTTATTAGAGAATTACTCAAATGCTTCAGTTGAACCCATTGATTTCTACATCTGTTAATGACAAAGAGAAGCTGGACTGGATAAACACTTTTGGTTTGTTACAATTACATTTAATGGTATTTTCTTCATTTTCTAAAAGTATTTTATTGTATGTTTTAACCTCTTGTGCAATTTAACTTTCATTCTTTTCTTCGGATTTTTTCCTTGAAGCTTGTTTGCAAACTCAATTCTGTAATTCTATAATCCTTCTTTTGCAAAATTAATTCTATAATCCTTCTTTAATTTTTTTTATTCTCAGTACTTTTTGTGCTTGCTTACACATCAGTTTAGTTTTCTCTAAAAGTTAATTCATTATGGGAATTGCCACAGAGCATTTGGGCAATCATTAATTATTTTGCATTGTCGGTTTCTCCCCCTGTGTCTCTATCCCGTCCACTTCCCCTTGTGTTTTCCATGTACCTCCAGAATTTATTCTGATTAGTTGTAGTCTCTTTATGTATGTCCACCATCCTACTTTCAAACATAAATTATTTATAATTACTATTGTTTAGCTACTCCTCCACCTTCACTCTACATCCCTAAGCATGTCTCTGCTTTTCAAATTATAAGCATGCATTACTCCCATTCCAATTTCCTCTTTCCTGTATTGTTTGTGTTATACTCCTTTTTCGATATTTTATCCCAGGATTTTTTTCCTGATTTTGCCTTCTGCTTAATGTTGTCCACTTCATGAATTGGGTAGCTACTTGAAATCTACATTGCCTACAGGGTTTTTCCTTTTTAACAACTTGTATTTTATATTGTTGTATCTTGTTACTTGTCCATTAATTTTTGTCTTCCTTTTGTAAAACTGAATTTCAGGCCATGATGTTGCAGACAGATACAATCTTTTTCTCTCTTGTAGCATTACTCACTTGAATTACTCATTTCAGATCTCACTTTGCATCCGTCAGCGGGAGAAGAGTAGGACTACCATCCTAATACTATTTTCAATTCTAGTTTAGTTTATACAGAGTTTTCTTCATTTTGTTGTTGAAGTCATGTAAAAAAGATGGCTTTGGTTCTCTGTCATTGTGTACAGTTGCTTCTGTCACCTAACCTGCTAATTAACCCCACAATTTGTCAAATTTTGATCCAATCCACTACCTAAATATTCCCTTTTCATATACACATCCACAGTTCTAATTTTTGAAATGTTCTTTTACACAGATCTTAAAATTTTCATCCTCTGGAGTACTTATTCCAATGTAGTGGGTTTTTTTTCTGTAGCAGTAGGTGTTTCTAAAGTTTCTTCTGTCAGCTTTCATAATGTTTGTAGAAATATTTTATCGGTATGTAAAGAAATAACTTCCCTGAATTCAGTGTAGAAGAATCAGGTTAGTTAGAAAAGATTTAACCCCTTCCCTTTTCCTCACCCCCTTTCCTCTCCCCCTTTCTTTTTTCTTTTCCTTTTCTCTTCTTTCTTCCTTTTTATTCTTTATGTTTTATTCTATATTTTTTCCTTTTTTTTTCCTTTATTTTCCTTTTTTTTTTTTCACTACACTATTGATGTATACAGGGCTCTGTGGTGTTCTTTACTATTTTCATTCATTTTAGCATTTCTTTAAATAGAATGATAGGCCTGTGGAATGCAGTGAGAGAGGATTATCCCAGGTAAGCTAAAATGGATGATAACACAGCTGGTTTTTTTTAGATCATGTATGTCAGGGGGCTGCTGAAAATTTTGCTTTTTTCCCTTGGTCCGGAGAGTTGGATTCTAGGACAATTTTGGTTTTTATTTTTCACTGTATGGCATAGGGCAGGAAAATAATTTGGTGCAAAAGGAGCTAAGAGTTGATCTTCTCTCCATGGTTCAAAGTCCATGCTTTCTTGAACATCATCTGCAACTTTTCTCAACCAGTATGTTTCTGGTAGACGTTACAGTTCCTTGTGGACAAGAGACTTGAAGGGATGGTGTTCCTCTCTTCTCATTGTGGTGCTCTAAAGGGCACAGAGCACTGCTGTCCATCAGGATCTTGCTGGTCTCCTCATACTGCGGAGATACTTGACCTGTATAATGCTGTTCATCAGGGTCATGCTGGATGGGCTGCAGGTCCGTTGTTCTGAAGTGAAAACATGGGAGCTTAGCAAAAGATGAGACAAAACACCCCCAATAGTACTGGGAGATGCTTAGTTCATAGGTCTGGTAAGTGCAGAACATCTGTGGAAGAAATTGTCTCTCTTCCTCCTCATGGAAACATGTGTTTCCCTGACAACTGTGCAGAGGTGCAGACACAATGAAACCATCTGGTTGATTACTTCTCTGAAAAAAACAGCTCAAATTCAATGAGTTATGCTTCAGACTCTGACAACCCAAACCTCAGTTTATAGGAGAGGAAACAGAACCAATGTCTATCAACAGTGAAACATACTGGTTTAATTTAATTGGATTTTAATGTCTGCCCTGTCGTTACCTTTCCCTATTGTACCTTCTTTGCTTGCCAGTAACTCATGTACACATTTTAAAAATCCCTGATGTATAGTTATGCCAGCTCCCCTCAACAGGCCTGAAACACAAAACAGCAGGGCAGCAACTCCATTATAGCATATGACCGATTAGCTGAGGTTTTCCCCAAATGATTAATAACTCTGGAGTCTGAAGTGTCTGTCCAACAAGACCATAAAAAAATGTCTCCACTGAATATCTGAAATGTTAAAGTACCTAGAATCATGAGGTGTTTCTGAAAAATCCTGCTAAATTCTCATATTATGTACACAAAATCCACTGTAAATTCCCTCTGTTTTTAATGGAGAACAGTAACATAATAAACATCTGTTACCTGAGAAGACAACTCTTGGCAGCAGTTTCTCTGAAACAATCCCACTTAAAATAAAGGTTAAATGACTTGTAAGATGTAAATTTTTGCATTAATATATCCATGTATGTATTTTTAGTTATTACTGTAGTCTAAAAATATTTCATATATAAGAAGTCTTCTGAGAGGAGAATAAGGTACTTTGTACATCTTAAAAACTGATGCTCTGACAGTTGTCTCTTACGTGAATAGGCTGCCATGCTTCTGTAGAACTAATGAGGCTGAGTATGTTGAAAATTGTTACTTTCATAATTCCGAATATACCAAAATGCCCCTTAAATGTTTCTATAGAAAGTCTCTTTCAAAGTTACCATCACAAACCCACAAGTACATTAACCATGCTCTGGATTAAGATTATTGTTATTCCTGGTTGATATAATGTTTTTTCCCTGAGGGATGTATTGAGATTACCAGCAATTGAGCATAACTATTATTGATAAACTTTCATAAATTAGTATGCTTTAATAGGGTACTGTATAGCACTAATTGTATTTTCAAGTCCAGATTTTCTTACATATGTTATACAAAACTGCATAAATTTTCTGTAGTGGAAAATTATGGGAGGATAACATCTAAAATAAGTGCTTGATTGTTTGTGGGGGTTTTTGTTTGTTTTGTTTTTAACTAGTAGATTGCTTTTTGCTTAGGAAAGGATGAAAAGGGGGAGATTAGAGACTTTTAAAAAGGACAAAGATATTTCTGAACTTAAAAAAGTTGTTCTCTATTTGTACTTACTGAATCAGTCACTTGGCAGACTCAGGGCATAAATGTATTCACACTGAAGAAAGCGTACCTTATGAAGTGGCTGTTACACTTTATCTCAAGAGAGATGCACTTTCTTGTTGGTAATTATAATACATATGTTCAGATGGCCACTCTTGTCCTTCCTAATGCTGCTAAAAGTATATTTCAAAATACACCTCACATTGAACTGAACAACTGTAGTAATCTCATTCTTGAGGACTTTGTAAGTACACTTCTTTTTTCCTATCCTGTAATGAATTGCATCTTTTCTTCAGCTGTAGCAAATGGAAGACAAAGAGTCTCATTTCATTGTAGGTTGTATAATGTCACCTCATAAAATTTCTTTTCTTTTCACTCCTTTAGTTTGAAGTTTGGAAGTCTTTTTTCTTTTCCCCTTCAGACTTAAAATGGTGAAATCCCTGGGGATAATTTAAGCACTCTGCCTCTAGTTTCAATTTTAACACTTTGTCACAAAAATGCAGGTTTCAAAGGCAAGATAGAGTTCCCAAGAAGTACCTGCCTGATGAAGTCCCAGGCATTAACTGTGCCAAAAGCTCTGCTTTTTGTTTCGCTGCCCAAAGGTAGCGTTGCTTGGTACTCTGGCTCTTCTGTGCTTGACAGACTGCTCACCTCCCTCTGAGACTAGGATATGCCTCAGGAAAGGGATGGCCACAGGAAGGAAGGTCACCATCAAAGAAGCTACACTTCACAGATTATTTAGTATGTTTTAAAGCAATATTATTTCAGCTGGTCATTGTTACTGAGTAGAGGGGAGGAAAGGGACAAAGTGAAAAAGCAAGTGTGATACAAGGAAAGGATGATGGGGTGCTCCACAGTGAGGGCTGACTGTCTCTCCATCCCCTTTTGTCCTCAGATCACTGAATTCCTTGGAAGGGATTAATATTTTGTGACTTCCCATCCCCTGCTATCAGCTGGATAGAGCTGCAGCTATCTGAAAGCTTCACATATCAGGACTCAGCCTTCTGAGATGCATACTTTGAGAACCTGATATCTAGGACTTAAACCTTGAATGAGCCTTTGAAGACACCTCTGCTAGATGTTGCAGCTGCCAAAACCCCATGACGCAAAACATAACCTGCAACAGAGAGGTTGCTTTCACACAGCTAAGCCATAGCAATAGCATCTGTGATGGAGCAAGTCACTAAGGACATGGCAGCGGAGTTTGAGGTGGTTGAGGGAGTGTATGAAATGAGGCAAAAAGAGACCATGATTTGGTTCTAGTTGATGCATGAATAAATTGGTTTTCAGATCTGATACTTAGCAAGCTGGACAATCAATGACTGACCAGAGCAGTCATTCATCCACAGTGCTCACGTTTGGTAACTTCATTTCATGAAGTCTGTCTCACTTGTCACATGAAACAAGTTTGTGTCTATAGACACAAACCAAGTTTGTGGTATAGACACCACAACTCTGCAGAGCCTTGGTGTCTGTCAGAATAGATTGAGGTTGCTGTGCAGTCTGTCATAGGCTAAATAAAATGAGCTTAAAAAGTAAGTCACTATAAGCAACTCAGCTGCTGGTAGGTGAATTCTCTGCAGATGCTCTGAGGCATATAGTGGAAAAGAGTCTACCTGTTGATATTATTAATAGTGAAATTGAAAGAAGTTATTTCAAGAACAATGCACCAACAATAACTTTTTTGTTGATGTTGTTAAATGTAGCATATGCCTTAGATCAATGAGTTCTGTCATAATGTAAGAGTTACTTGGTGAAATTCTATGCCTTGTGCAATAAAGGAGACTGAGGTGACTGGGTGATGATAATAGTCCATTCTGACGTTAGAATTTATGCATTTGGGCAACATATTTTTCAATCTGAGTCTAGATTTTTAAGAAGAAGCTACAAGGCTATGTACGCTTTTTCTGAAAATATCTTGTCATTTTTCATTTTCACCCTATTAGAAAGATTATCATTTCATTTTACTTTCTGCTTAGTTACTATTAATATTAGAAGCCTGATTTTGGTATATTAGATGCATTTACCCATTATGTTTTAAATATAGCTATATACCTCTCAAACACTGACTGTAATAGGCAAAGTTACTCTCAGAGGAAAGAGGAAAAGAATGTAAAGTGAATGTGAAGTTAAAAAATAATGTCTTTTGCTATTCCTGTTAACATTGATGGGTATTTTGGAGACTCAGAAACCTAAAATAGACCTTCTTTACAAATTGTGCTGCCCAGTTTTTTTGCTTGATTCCCCAGAACCTCAGTTCAGCAGGCTTGCTTTCTTTCTTTCAAGGCACCAGCCCCGTATTTCATTTTATGACTGTCAGCTAAATAATGTTGGGGTACTCTGGGGGCCAAGAGTACAGTGAAGTGTTCAGATAGGTCTTACAAATGGGTCCAAACAAAAGAAGTGTAAAACTTGGCTTCAGAGGAGAAAGACAGTAAGACTGCCTCCCTTTTGGGGATTACTACATAGCAGTCTATAAATTGGCTTGCATCAGCCAAGTACAGCACAGAATGTGCTGCACAGAAGAGCAGCTATTATGTACAGTAGCCACTTCACTGATTGCAATCAATGTCACAAATTGGAGTGATTTCCTGGCTTGAGATATGTCAGAGCTAAACTTTCTGTTATGAGTCATGCTGTCTGGATACCCAGCTTTGAGTCACTCTGTCTTACCCTAAGCAATTTTCACTTTTTTGTCTTTCATTTTATTGCAAATGAATCTGTGCTCACTTTCAGTAAGTATGGACTGCTCATAGATGCATCCAAATGGTACTCAATATTAAAAGCACCCTAAAAAGGTGCTATCATCATTGCTTCTTTAACTTATATTGGAATTATATATTTAATTTTTTCTTTTTCTTTTTTCAGCATCAGAATTTCTGTTTAGAAATGGCAGATTTTTGTCAATATTATCCAGATTTTGGTCTGAAATTTTAATACTGCCATGCGCTTGCCTCTTGTTGCCTTATTCACTTTCAAAATGCCTGATATGACTTTTTCATTTTAGTCAATTTTTTCCTTCTGCTGCATCTGTTTGATCAAATCCAATTGTAAAATCAATGTTTTCCACATTGTTTCACTTAGGTTTTTTTTTATTTTTTCAGGTGGAACTGCAGCATGCACTCAAGGAAAAACATTTCTCTTTGCACTGAAGAAGTACAGTGTAAGTAGAAACACTTGGTCTATACAGGGATATTAGTGAGGAGCTGTTTTCTTGTATCTTGAAGCAATTAAGTGTTTCAGTGGATTCAGAGCATACACATCCATAGCATTAATTAAAAATACCTGATATGCAGTGATTTCATGTTTCAGCCTATCCGTTACTCAATAGTTAGTGTAAGAGATCCCTGACATTTCTTACTGGGGAACAATTCAAGGAATGATAACTAAATCTTCAGGTCAACAGGCAACAAAGGGAAATTAAGCATCATTATTTCAAAGAATGAAAGGGTCAGCATTTCAGTGTTGCATTAACTGTTACTGAATTAAATGAAGATTGGAGAGATAGGCAAATTGCATAATTAATTTCATAATAATTTATTAAATGTTAGGCATGGGTTTGTTTGCATCGCAGCTATGATTGCTTGCCTTAGCTTTTCTCCCAGTCAATTTTTCCACTTTTAATGGTACTAAGAGTAAGTAGAAGTCTACTCTAGAGCTTTGATCTCATTTTCACTAGATCTCCATGTGCTCACTTGCATAAATCATTCTCCTGATGACCAATTTTTCACTACTTTTCCATAGTATTTAATATCTTCTGAAAATGCTGCAATTTTCTTGCAATTTGCTGCAGAGGTTTCTAGAGTAGTTGCCTCATTATAAAGCAAACAACCATGGAGGACATCCTGAAACATTTAGTGAGGCGTATATGTAGGAGTGTTGTATTGAGAGGAAAGGGTAATGTCCTTGGTGTTATAAATAACAGTTGCTCTGATGAAGTTCATCTCTCTAGTATACAAGGGAAAGGTTCCTTGGCTAGCTTCACAGCTGCTGGTATGTCTATGTAGCAGATGGCAGCACCTTCTCAAGATCTTAGCCTGGGTAGCAGGTGGCTGCAGTGTCATGATCATGCAATGTTCTCACTTCTTGTTCTGAAAGTGGCTGTGCTGGGCACCCTCCCTGCTGAAGCAGTGTGTGTGTTACACTGAGCCGAGCGTTCAGCCACAGTTGCTGCTGCCTGGTTACCTGCACTAATTCTGCCATGAAGACTTAACTATATAATACTATTGGCATGGGTGCAAATAGGATCTAGGCTCTTTACCTATCTGCCGGACTGCATCCTGTTGTCAGTTTAATGATGCTTTTTCTACTAGCCCTACTACCTTTAGCATATAAGCCATTTTCCCCAGTAAAACTGAAAAGCAATTCATAAGGGATAGCCAGGTAATTGATCATCATACAAAGGTTTGGAAAGGAAATCTTTATGCATACTAATGTCACTGGTCACAGGAAAACAGGATGATGACACTGCACCTTTGTTCTCCTATCTCTCCTGAAATCTTGATTTCTGAATGACTCTTTAGCTCTGGAAAACTGCTAATTAGGATGAAAGAGGAATGAACTTGAAGAAATACATTATACTGTCTTATGGCAGAACGTAGTGGTTTCCTGAAGCAAATTAAAAGAAATTATTAACTGAACATGGCTTAGAGAATCTAAGTGGTGTGGTGATGTGGATCAACATCCATAAGATGATTTTACAACATCTTAAAAGTAGAGGAGGGTGGAAAAGGGTGGTATGAATTGCAAAATGCAGCCCCAAATAAAAATCATAACCAGAAGTATGTGAGGACCACCTCTCATTTCTTTCTTGCAGGGTTTACAACTGACTTCCTCATGAGTAATGTCTTGTCTACCTTATTGCCAGGAGATAATAGCTAGCAATAGTGCAGTTCTTCGCCCTTACATGAATTTCAGGGTATTTCTGATTACAAGTGTCCCTGGAAGGAAATGCTTGTTCTAGAACAGGTCTTGACAATATCCAAACAGAGGTAGGATCCAAATTCCAACCTGTGACTTTATCAGATTTTCCTGCCTCTGTTTTCCGGTGTACAGGGGAGATTATTAGGCAAAGATAGACATATTCAGAAGTGGAGAAGTAAAATAAAAGTATCACTGCTCTTAAATGAGTTGTTCTGCACTGGCAGATAAATCTGTAACTGTATAGGGAAGTTTCTTTGGCATCTTGTACCATCCTTTTTGTTAGTCTAGCAAGAACTGTAATCAAATATAATGAGAAGATACAATCAGTGTGGCTCCTATGAGGTGGAGTTACCTAGTCATCAATACAGTTCCTAGCTTGAATTCTGTGTTAGAAAATCAGAGACCAAAAAGGGAAGAATATTTCAATATGGCAGCAGTAGCAAAGCAGGAGAAAGTATTTAAATTAGGAAGAGGTGTGTCCTAACTCCAAGGGACATCACAGTTTTATGCAAAAAGATGGGAAAGTGTGGTGGAAAGAAAAAACATTTCTAATTTACTTTTTAATGACAGATGAAAGCAACGTTGTATGATATAAGACCATAGAGATAGCATGACTTTGTACCCCCAGTGGAGTTCATAGACTATTCTGTGCTTTAAAATGTGCAGCCTGGGTCTGCCCATCTTATTTCTGACTGCAATGAGATAGCTTTGATTTCTTTTGTATCACCAATTAAGTTTGCTTTTCCTTTTTGTTTGAGTCACTTGTATTGAAAGTATTGCTAAAAGATATTCTGGCATAAAATCTTCATTTATTTAGTTTGGGCAGGCGTATAAATTTTTATAAAAATTCTCAGGAATCCACTTTGAATACATCTTTTCCTCATTCCATCAACCTAATATTTGTGTATATATACATATATATATATATATGATTTTTCCCTGATACATTTAGTGAATAAAGTGATCATCCTCTTGTATCAGAGGAGTACTTTTACCTTTAGAAATGTGAGATTAGAAAAATCTAGGGAAATATAGCATGTACATATAATGTATAATACTACAATGAGTTAGTGAATATCTTTATATCTCTCATATCCCTATCAAGAGAATTCTGAACTGAGATCATGACTGAAAAGTTCACAAACACAGAATTTGCTCATGGTGTTTTAAGTACTTACTTCACCTCTATGTCACATGTTGGTTTTAGACACATGATGGGATTTATTTAAAGGCACTCAAACAACTTGAAAATGACAGTGCTGTCTAAAAAGTTGTTACTGAATGTAGTTATAAGTAAAAATTAAGATTGATTTAATTTTTAAAAATTAATGAAACAAATCTCTACTTTTTCATTGGTTTACTTTGTGCATTTGACAGCTCTCTGTAATAATTATAATGCCTTCCTTTTATGCAGCATTTACTAAAATATGGCCCGTTTTACTGTATGTGTAGATAGTTTCACTGTTTTCTCTACACTCATTCAATTTCTTCCTCGCTGAAAGTCTTTTATAAACAACAGCTCAGAATCAAGAAAACATCCAAAGCATTTTCTGAAATGACAGATCTACTATTAAAAAGAAATCACATCAGCTATGTTTAATTAGTCACATTATAAAGTAAGTGTTGAAACTATCTTGTAGATTTTAAAATTGAAACAAGACTTTGATCATCTAGTATTAATTTAGAATCTGTCTCAGATTTTAGATGTTATAAAGTTATTTTCTGAATTCTCTTAAGCTCATTTAGCATTGGGTTAGGTATTCAAGAAGAGAACATCAGAAAGTATTGCCAAGATTATCATATGCATATTGGAAATGAATAGACTGGCAATCCTTTATGCCCATAAAGATGACAACTAGAAATAAAGGCTTTTCTTCCTTAATTTCATGAAAACCAATATTTTTCCTCTCCTTTATCACCTTATTTCCTAATTTAGAATCCTGAGTTATTAATTGTTGGCTGTTATTGTGTTCAAAACCTTGCATTTCCAACTGCAGCGAGAAATGTCTTGACTCTTGAATGGGAAGTTTGTGAAGATTGTTTCCTTTGTGGAAGAATGTACATTAAATGCCTCTGAGCTGTTCAAGTGGTGAAACAAATGCATGGAACAATGTTTGGTACCTTTAGCTTTTCAAAAGACTTTAGATCTCATATCTATACCCCCTTAAAAGCCTTTGCCATACACTCAGCAGCATGTTCTGCTTTTTTGTTAGATTCATCTTTTTGGCCTACTTTTCAAACTATGTTTTAACTGGAGCTCAAACTCTTTTTCCTTTCCTACTATTTGCTGAGGCTAGCAATCCCATGCTGAGTAAATAATCTATAGTCCATGATCTACTATCCTATCAGCCTTGTTATCCTGGCTCCCAAACCCAAAATGTTGGATATCTAGCTGGTAAGTATTCCCAGGAAGGCTTCCTAATGACCTTCCCCACTGGTTACTATCATCATTGCTTATACATGGATAGAACTACCTTGCAATACCCTGACTATATTTGGAAAAATTAATTGGGAGTTCTTATGGTGTTTTTGTTAGGAAAAGTGACATTTTTGAAGTTAAGAAAAATATCCCAATTCACTGTCTTTCATTAGGTCTAACAAAACATTGCTAGAGAAAATGTATTCCCAGATGTAATGGTACTTCATTCCAATAAAAGCAGCTTGGGATCCAAATCAATCAGCAGATGAGATTATTGCAGTCATTTGGCTGCACAGCCTTTAAAAAAAATATTTTGAACTGCATTTAGAAGGCATTTAATATATGTTTGTGCAAACATGCCATAACTTATTAAATTATGAAATGTAATAAAGAAAAAGGTTTATGTGTACATTAAAAATCAAGATGATGGAAATGACTCCCTGTAATTGATAAAATTTTATTTCATCTCAGCTAGGAAGCCTACATATAAATGTTACACCTTAGCAAGCTAATTTTCCTCTTGCAAGAAAGAACCTTTATCTGGGCTAGATGGGAGAGTTTATAATTTGGCCACTAACAAAATTTCTTTCTTCAAGTATAAGAATGGGCAGTGCAGTCCTTTTAGTATATTATGTTATCTCTGGATAAATACAAAATCAACAAGACACTCAATATGCAGGAGGACATGTAGAAAACCAAATTGTTTTGTGTTGTTGAGTGTCCAGGCATACAAGTGCAGACAATGTCCTTTCATTTGTATGTCTGTGAAACTGAGCTTTCCAAAATGAGTGCACACTTATGCCCAGGTCAGGCATAAAGCTGAAGCTTAAGTGTGTCTTTAATGATGCACAGGATTCAGGTGTGGTTTTTGGCTTTTATGAGTAGCTCATAATTTTTTTTTTGTCTTCTGAAAATAAACATTTCAGTTGCTTCTGTTGCCGTTTATCTTGTTGCCCTTTCATATTAATCAGAAGGATAGAAAACACTAGAAAATATCTTTTATACTCGATTTGCCTAGCTAATTAAGCACTATACAACTATGGCAACAAATTGATTGATTTTATCAGAGAGTTATGAATTTCATGTTTAAAGCTGAAAACTGTGATGGATGAAAAACCTTAGGAAAAGTAAACATCTCAGTACAATTCTCTGAAAAGACTCCCCAAAAAGGCAATTCAGGTACACTGGAAAGAATTTGCTGAGTGCCAGAACCAAGGTTGAAGTGGCACACTGAGGTGCCATCTGGCACACTCGATTTTCAATGTGAATATGGGGTCCTACAGCAATGAGCTCTTTACATGTGTGTGGTGGATGCCTCAGACCATGAACAGTTGCAAATCTAGTAGTGACAAAAAATGCAATGTTCATGTATGGTTGTAGAATAATAACATCTCTGCAAATTAGTTGGCTGTCCTTCCCTTTGTTCTGCCTTGTTCCATAGTTTGAGAACTCCTTATCCTCATGGAGGAGAATTGCAAAAAATCCTGATCACACCAACATCCATCTGCCTCTGACTCTTTCAGACATGCATCATCTATGGAAGCATGGAAAGGTGCAAGAAAAGAGCCTCTAGTAAAGCTAGAGGGACTTTGTTTGTTCAAAACATTTATGGTAAGAACCCATTAATCCCTCATATACAGGAAAGCTGATCAGGATATGACCATAACCTTGACCTTACCTGTGACATGTGCAGAGGACAACACATGAGACTTAGAAATCAGTCAGAGTAGACTTATAAACATAAATGTTATGATCAATAGGGACACATGTCCTTGTAAAATTATTTTTTTGTAATGCTGGACTGAAATGAGCTGCAATTATTTTGGCAGGATGTTCAGAATAATCCTTTCAAAGAAATAATTTGCTGAATGCTGAATGTGTTAAAAAGAGCTTTTCAGATTTTTTTTTACATTGCTGAAAAGACACACTGAAGCAAATGAATAATTGGCAGAACATGGAATATGTAACATGCTGTGTGAGAACTATATTCTTTCAAATCATCAGTTGTTGGAAATTAATTTCTATACTAGAGGCCTTACAATTGAGAATGTAATGACTTAAATATAACCGGGTTAACATGGGTTCTCTGTGCTGTGTAGCTGAGAAGAGATGTCATATTTTAAGTTCTTCAATTGCTCAGCTGAGCTTTCATTTGTTCTGATTTAACTGGTCATAAGTAGCCATCACGTACTGAGGTTGTAAATATGATTTGAGGTCCTGTGTGTTTTCAGGTCTAGTCTCCATGGCTAGCAACTCTTTGTGTTTAAGAATTCATGGATCACAGAATGATAACGCAGAAAATTGCTACCTTCTTCTGGAAAAAAAATACGTGATATAGGGAAAAATAGCTACATACTCTTAAAATGAAAATAATTGCAGAAGTGTAATAATGTTTAACAGGAGGCTTTCAGACAGTTCTTAATAGAAATTATGCCTGATCACACTCATCTAAGAGCTACTGCAAAACTTATGAAAACTGATTTCCAAACTAAGTTCACTGATAAAAGAGTTGGTGTTGCAGATGAGAATAGCACTCAGAGTGTGAAGGCTCTATTGCCTTACAGTTGCCAAGCGAGTACAAAAGGCAGATGAAATGCTACAGCTCAGGCTAGTGTCAATTCACAATCTCTTTACACAGGATTTTGTTATTTCACTAGGTTAAAGGCGTCAGAAAATGTGCTTTTCTCTATCTCTCAGAGTCTTCATTCTTTGTTTTTGCTTCATGAAGGCTTTTATTTTCAGACCTGAATGCACAGCCCAGATAAAGATATTTTTTTTTCTCCTGGGATTGCTTTCATCTGACAGAATATTGGTTCCAATTTATGATTTCCTTGGCAAAGAACCACGCCATGACGTTTTTGTCCTTACAGCATTCCATCTTTTCAATAAACACTATATCCTGATTCTCAAAAGAGGGGATATGACTGTACTGCTGTCTTTATATGTCTGAAGTGGACAGCATCAGAAAATACCAAACTTAAACATATATTTGGAAAACAGAACTGTGAGCAATTTTTTTAACTGAAATATATTGCAAATAGAAGAAAAACTATTTTTTATCACTGAGCAATCAGTAGATTATCTATTTGTTTTCAATGATTTGTAGAGATATTTAGATAATCTGAGCTTTGTTATTAATACATATTTTCCATTTCTGCCTTATGCTTACATTTGCAAAGCATTTCATAATGCTTAATCATTATTTAATGTGCAAGATAGACTTCTACCATAGATACTATCTATTTGAAAGATAAATATGACTATGCAATTTGATAACCATAAAAACCTAACATAAAAAAAAAAAACAAAACAAAACTATTGTAGCGAAACATTTGCTAACAATTCCAAATATGAGACTGCAACTAAACAATATATTTCAGTTAGTTTTGATCTGTGAAAAAGGAAACAAAAATTTAGTCTTTCATCAGAAAGCACCATTCTTTCACATTCTCCATTTAGTATTCCTGCTTCTGGCTTCAGGATCACCCACTTAAAAAGGTTTTCCTAGCTCCAATAGGCAAACCTTTACAATTGCGAGAGATGACTAGCAGAAGTATTATAGCAGTGATCTACTGTACAACTTCCTATGTTATTTTCTTGCTCTCTAGGGTGTAAATTCCTCCAAAGTTTTCTTTTATCTTAATGTTCATAAAGTAATGCACATATGAAGAGTATGTGTGTTTCTATGTATGCAGAAAGTATGAGAATAGGAAAACAGGAAGTGAAGGTTGAAAAATTTTAATTAATTTTAGAATTAGTAGTTATTTTTAGAGTATGCTTTTTCATATTTTTTAAATTTTATTTTTAAGTATTATTGTCAGAGGGGCAGACCTGGATGCAATGCATATGAAACAAAACTCTGTGGGAGAACTGATGGCATCAGTATGTGTTACATGTCAGTGTTCTCAGAGTTAAAGGAAGCAAAACACTATAATAAATCAAAAAACAGTAGTTGGTGAATGATGACGGTGACTAATGTGTGGATATTTTGATTAACAGAATACCTGTCTATGTACACATGCTCTTACACACACTCATGCACTTTTAAGGCATGGGAAATGCTTTCCCATCTTTTCTCTCAGCCTGAAACCTTGTGCATATGTTATACAGTTATCTATTTTTGTGCTCTAATCTATGGAGTTCATGAATGTTATGAATATGGGTAATAAAGTGAGGACTCCTTGCTTTAAGGTAAGAGTTGATGAGGTATTTTAGCTTACTGATTGCATATATCATGCAGATGAAGATGTCTGTTAAAAATGCAGAATATCAGATCTTAAAGTCAGAAATCTAAACTATTTGAATGTACAGAAGATAGACAACTGTCTTTATAAAACTTTTTTTTTTACAGCTGGAATTTGTAATAAATATGATATCCAGTGTATGATCAGATAATTTAATTCCTTTTGTGAGTAGTGATTTCATTGATATTAGTTTAATAGTCAAAGAAAATATTATATTTTCTGAAAGAAAGACAACTGTAAGGAACAATGAAGTGAAAATTGCTTTCAACAAAAGGTGGGCAACATTTGAGATATTGTGTGTAAAATTCATGAGTTGGGATAAAGGCAGTTTAATAGGAGAGAAAAGAAAGGTATAATAATAATAATAACAGGTAGAATATACAAAACAATATAATGGAAGAAGAAGAATTATATACAAAAAAATTGATGCACAGTGCAGTTGCTCACCACCTGCCAACCAGCGATCAGCCAGTCCCCAAGTACCTGTCTCCAGACAGCTTCCTCCTAATTGTGTGTCAAGGAATGCAAAGAATAACAAGAAGGGCTTCTACAGGTATGTAAACCAGGAAAGGAAGGTCAAAGAAAGTGTACCCCTTCTGATAAATAATGCTGGTGAACTAGTAAGAATGGATGAGGAGAATGCTGAGGTACTCAACAAGAGTTGTTTATCTAAGTCTTCACTGGCAATCGCTCTTCTCACACCCCTTGAAAGGATGGACAGCAGGATGAGGACAGGCAGAGCAAAGTGCTTCCCACTGCAAGTAAATATCAGGAGCCTGGACATACATAAGTCTGTGGGAAATTATGTGATTCATCCCAGAGTCCGGAGGGAATTGGCTGATGTAGTTACGACATGTGAAAAGTCATGGCAGTGAGGTGAAGTCCCAGGTGACTGGAAAAAGGGAAAAAATACACTATCTTTAGAAAAGAGGGCCTTTGGAGCTATTGAGAGGTCAGCCTCAACTCTGTGCCTGGAAAGATCATGCAACAGATCCTCCTAGAAGCTAAGGCACATGGAGGACAGGAAGTTGAATCAAGACAGACAGCAAAGCTTCACCAAGGGCAAGGCCTGCCTGATCAACCTAATGGCATCTTATGACGGAGTAACTACTTCAGTGGACGAGGGAAGAGCTATAGATGTCATTTATCTGGACTTCCGTGAATTCTTTGACGTGGGTCTGTACAACAACCTTCTCTCTAAATTGAAGAGAGATGGATTTGATTGGTTAGGTGGATAAGGAATTTGTTGGAAGGTTGCATCCAGACGGTAGTGGTCCAATGGTCAATGGACATCAGTGACAAGTGGTCACTCAAGGGTCCTTATTGGGACAAGTATTATTTAATATCTTCTTTAATGACATAGGTAAAGAGATCGAGTGCACCCTCAAAAATTTGCAGATGACACCAAGTTGAGTGGTGTGGTTGACATATTTGAAGGATGGGATACCATCCAGAGGGACCTGGAAAATCTCGAGAAGTGGGCCCATGGGAACCTCATGAGATTTAAGAAGGTCCAGTTCATCCAGGCAGGGTAACCCCAGGTATCAATACAGGCTGGGGGATGAACAGATCCAGAGCAGCCCTGCTGAGAAGGACTTGGGGGTGTTGGTGAATGGCTGGACATGAGGCAGTAATGTGTGCTTCTAGCCCAGGAAGCCAATTGTATCCTGTGCTGCATCAAAGGAAGTGCAGCCAGAAGGTCAAGGGAGGTGATTCGTCTCCTATGCTCCACTCTGGTGAGACCCAACATGGAGTGCTGCATCCAGCTCTAGGGTCTTCAGCACTGGAAGGACATTGATATGTTGGAGTAAACCCAGAGGAGGACCACCAAGATAATTAGAAGGATGGGGTACTTCTCCTAAGAGAAAAAGTAAATTGAACTTAGCCTGGAGAAGAGAGGCCTTGGGGTGATCTAATTGTGGTCTTTCAGTACCTGAAAAGAGCCTACGAGAAAGATGGAGAGAGACTTTTTACGACAATGATTTTAAACTGAAAGAGACATTTAGATTAGATGTAAGAAAGTAATTCTTTACTGTGAGGGTGATGAGGCACTGAAACAGGTTGCCTAGAGAAGTAGTGGATACCCATCTCTGTGAGTGTTCAAAGACAGCTTGGATGGGATTTTCAGCAACCTGATATAGTGGATGGCCTCCCTGCCCATGGCAGTGGGGTTGAAGCTAGCTGATCTTTAAGGTCCTTTCCAACTCAAACTGTTCTATGATTACATGATTATGAGCTTCAGGAAATTGAGTTAAGCAGCATACAGAGACAATCTCCTATGTTTTCTGGATGAGATAGAAAGGTGATTTGAAAGGTTTTTCATTTCATCAAACTAGTTTCCCAGAATCTCTTCAAACTTTGATACTCTCTCTCTCAGTATCTATTTCTGGACAGCTTGAAATGTAATACCAATTGTGTTAGAATTCAATTCAGAAGATGTGAATTTTTGGGTTGTGGTAAATTTTTTCTTCTTACGAACTTTAAAACACTATCACTTGTTTGGTATTAAAAGGATTATAAAAATTTCCTCAGCTGGATGACACACTTACTAGTGCATTCCATGCAAGGTAATCAGCAGCCTATAGAGTCAGATGTGATTTCAATCACTCAGGTCTTTGCAGACAAACCACTTATCAAGGAAATCCACAATGCATTCCACAAATTATGTAAATATTTGAGAGGAAGGAAAACAGTGAGTAGAAGCATAAGATGGATGGTCTGTCTTATTTTTGCAAACCTGATCTCGAGTGCTCTTCTCTGCACTGTGAAGGTAATAATCTGCTAAAAGCAGTAGCAGGGGAAGTAATAGAAAAAAAGGCTGAAACACCTCCAATGCCCTTTTTTTTTCTTTTTTTTTTAGTGAACAAAGCCCCTTCTTCTGTCTTTTCCTATTCTTTTTTGTTCGTTTGATTGAAATGGCTAGGAAAGTCAGTGTAGGTTGACTACTTTACCTTCTATGTTTTGAACCAAAACTGTGGTTTGGCAGTATGACCATAATTTATTAAATGAACAATAGTTCGTTTTGTGGTACCTGACTATTCATATTTCTGAACACTTCCCGTTTTCTTTGAACAGATTTTGTATCTAATATGAAGATGTTCTTCTTGGAACACATGTTAGATTTTCTTCTCAGAAAGTGTGGATTCATAGTTTACCGCATAAATAGAAAAGGGTGATGTGTTTTAGTTTGACCATAGAGCTGGTTTAGGGCCATCTTAGAAGAGCTTGTACTTTGCTGTATGCTGGGGGATTTAAATTCTAGATATGATTAATATTAATCTGTTGGGTTAGAAATTTGTAATAGACTTTTCCAACACTGAGCTGGGTTTCTTTTCCATTTATTTCCTTGTGTTGCATAAGGTGAAATTCATCTTATGCCACAATTTTGTTGTCATGGCATAGCTACGCTATCAACTTTTGGTTCCTTCTGAGTTTCTTGCTTTCTCAATATTTATCAAGAAATTTACTTTTTTTTTTTTTCTCAGTAAGTAGGTGTGAAGCTGTAAGTTACAGAGACTATGGCTTCCTCACAAGGAATAGATTTTCTCTTTCACAAAAGGACATGTTTTATTCATGCTGGCATGTGGGAGAGCCAGTCAAGTACAATGTCAGTGCAGTTAAATGCAAATAGTTTATGGCAGTTAATTAACAATAGGATTTTGTTAGTGTAAAATTAATTGGGATTCTGTGCATTTCCTCTTTGTTCAGATAAGGCTGTCCCTAATCTACAGTTACACTAGATCCTGCTGTATTCATAGCTCCCATTCATACAGAGCCTGTTAACTTAATTCACACCAGTTTGCATGAGAGCAGACAGTCCTATGTCATCAGGGTTTTCAGGTCACAAGAGCTGCGCTGAATCTTAAAGTGCAGCCTGTTCATATTCCTTACTCCTATGTAAGAAGGAAAAACTCCCTGCCAGTCAAGGTGCCTTTAGAAATACATTTTTTCAAAAATCACATTTGCTTCAGTCAAGGCTTGTTGATGCTGCCATTAGAGTGAACAAAAGTCAAAATCAGCAGAAAGTTAAACTTCAACTCTGTTCCATACAACATTCCACAGAAGAATCAGAAGGTCATGATAAAATTGAAGCCATTCACCAAATGATTGTAGTTCAATGTCATTTTTCACTATGCTCAGTGCTGAAAACCAGAGAAGAATTAAAAACAAACCCCAAAAGTTGCAGTATAAGAAGTACTTGATCTCCTTCAGATCAGAACAACAGCACTCTGAATTTTCACAAGTAAATCCTACTGAAACAGGAAAATACAGCAGTAAAATCTCCTCATCGTGTTAGAGAACAGAAGTTGAACTAACAAAGTAGTGACTTGAGGCCATTTTTCTTATGATGAAGAAAATGAAGCTGTTTTATATTGTGGCAAAACCAATTTTTTGGTCTTTTTCTAACCTTCCCTAATTGAAGTTTTAGTAATGACTTCAGTCATATAGAAAAAATACAAAAAACCTCTTTCCTCTTTTACTTTAGAAAGACATCAAAATTCAGGATAACTTTTTTCCAAAAATAACCTGAAGATGGCACAATAGGCACATGCTACTGTTTGGTTTGCTTAAGGTCATACTGCAAAATGAGAGCATTTTTCCTAAAATATGAATCCTTTAGAGGAGCTTTTTAAAAAATAGGGAAAAAAAGCAGAAATTTACATCTTTTAAATCACAGCTTATCAATAACATTATTTTACAAGTGGAACACAGGCCGTTAGTGTCATGCTACCTAGAAGAATAATATAAACAGATGGACAGACAAAGACTCATCGTGGCTTGATGTTATTGGAAAAAAAATAGGTTTAATTTGTGCTGTTTAGTTTTTTATCAATATATTTCTTCTGTAATTGTAAAACAACTGATAACCTCATCTGTTATCTTCAGCATAATGTCTAATCTACACGTAAATGCCAATTTTTATGAGGCCCAGTTTGACTTTGGGAGAGACAAGATTACTTACACAATCTCTATTTTATTAAAATATAAAAAATATTTATTAAAAATAAAAGTAGTGTCAAGTTGTATTACTTAACGAATAAATCTGCATTATAGATGAATTAACCATAAATACACTCTCCACAACATGCTCAGGCACCCTGAAAATCTGGAGTTTATAGAACACAGAAGTAATTTCACAGATGTACTACAGCCAAAGGTGATTCAGCTTGCTGTATCTAAGTATATATGCTATGCCTGGATTTTCAAAATATGTTTAACAAAGGTTTGTGCAGATTGCTTGTACAGAATCAACACCATGGCAAAAGGGAAGATTTGTTGTGTGGCTTGCACCTGAAAGAGTGAGAAACAAGAGAGTAGAAGGTAAAAGGTCATCAGTGGAGACTCACAAGAGACTGCTAAAACCTTTGCTATTTCACATGTCCATAAACAATAAAGAAAGGAGAAGGAAGTGAGTTGACAAAATTTACTCTCAAGATTACAATATGTAAGGCAATTAGAAAGAAAGGCAGTGACAGTGAGCTGCAGAGGACCCCCTTGTCATGAATGACTGAACAGTAGTGCAACAGTGTAAGTCCTATATGAGTGCTTATGTGCAATGCAATTTACATGTGTAACTTTATGTGCACAATAACATTGGGTTTTACAGTAGGTGTTACCACTCAGAAAGAAAGTATATTCAATTCTCCAATGATGTAGCAATATTGCAAACCCCTGATTTTTACCAACACTTTCATTAGAAGTTGATAACAAGCAAGATTGAGGCACATTTCTCAGCTGCTATGTACTAACTTCAGTAACACAAATATCAGATGTGTAGTTTGAATAGTTTTATTTCATCTCCTTTTACAGCCAATGTAGACAGCCATGCTCTTCCAGATGGGGGTTCATTCCATCCTGAACAGATATCTAAGGTAGATGAAATGCTTCTCTCTCCATAAGCTTTATAGGGAACCCAGACATACTGTAACTTACTGCTATGCTGCTCATGCAGCTACAAGTGAAACTGTTGTTTTTCTTCTTCTTGTGTGGTAATAATTTAATTGGCTGTTTTATAGCTGTGCGGCCTCACAGTAACATTGCCCCATACCTGAGGACATGTGAATCTGGAAGAGAATGAAAGAATCTGGAAGAGAATGAGAGAAGGAAGAAAAGAGCATGGGAACTTTCTGGTTGGCTTCCTCTCTGAAGCCAGTGTACTGTGGACTTTTGACAGCAATAAGCAGTGCCTAAGTGCCTTTCTGGTGCTTAATCCCAAACAGGGCATTCTCAGTGGAGTCTCTTTTAATCTCGCCTCTAGGAGCTTTTTCTCTTCCTGTAAATATTCATGGGAGCCTTGACTGAAATTCAGGTTTCCCAGGAGAACATAGTACCCCCAAGAGTCTCAAATCCTTCTCACTCTGCAGGCTTATATATTCTTTTCTGTATTTTAAATACAGTGAAACTGCTTCCGAGTGGGAAGTTGAGGGATCTTCTTTACAGGACAGATTGTCTCAGAAAAAGGAAAATGTTGATCCTCCTTTTCACCCATGTCAGTGATCTCCCATAACTTTTAAAATCCCTTCCAACCCTAACTATTTTATGATTCTATCTCAATAAGTTTTTTATAGCCTATATGAATGCTGTAACTTTCAGTCATTAGATGGCAGTACCTGTGTTTCACCTATTTCTAAATTTTTGGAGAACAATATCATTTGACATTTGATCTAAGAATGATTCCTGAAGTGGAAGGTAAATGAGAGAAAAGTTTATTACATTTGATTTTTTTTAAAATTATTCTCCTTCCCTAGCTGCTACACATTTCCTGTGAAGTGATAGTGCTCTCTAGTGCAAAAGTTCTGGTGAGCCCCTTTCCACAGAGCTAATTCTATCTGCTTTATATCTTCTGTGCCTGGCTGAGGGCTGTGAACAACCCCAGTCAGTAAATATTTGAAAAATAGTTGACAACCTTCCATGAGGGAAAATGCCACCACAAGTGGAAGATATCCACAATGAACAGTAACGCTGTGAGAGCCACCTGGAACCAGGTTCTAGAGGAGTCCAGTCTGTGGGTATAGTGCCCCTTCCTGTTCCCTTTCTGCTGTCCACTTTGCACAATTCTACAAGCCAGATTTGTCCTTGACTAGGATTTTTATGGCTTTGGGATGGTTATCACAGTTTGTGGATAAAAACATGAATGTGAGTCATCATCCCTGAAGGTAGTTGGGATTTGTAGATGTGGCAACTGAGGGACATGGTTTAGTGGTAGACTTGGCAGTACTAAGCAGCTGGACTCAATGATCTTAGAGGTCTTTCCAAGCCTAAATGTTTTTATGATTCTATACCAATATCATAGCTCAGACAAGGAACAAGGGGGACAGTATTGGCTAAACTAAAGCTCCTGAACAAAGGAGGGAGGGCCAGGCTTCTCTTGGCTTCCAACAAAAACCTGATAGTTTTTCTTTTCTCTGCTCTGTTATTTTACCATCTCCACATTATTCTATCCTGTTGCCAGAATTTCTTCTATTCTTCTGAAGGTGACTGAAGTGAAGTTGTCTCCTTTTCATGGAAACTGACTACAACTGCCCATATTGACAATTAGGATACTCCAGCTGTATGTAGGGTGTAATTTCCAGCTGTGGGGTCATAGTAAACAGCTGGGGGTGGTAATTTTTCAAATTGCTCCAGCTACATTAACAACATATGCCTCTGCCCTAAGGATTTTCAGTAAACTAACTGTATTTATTAGCAGTATTTAGAGCATTTTTTACTTCAAATGCACAAACTAAAAGTCAATACTGCAGATTTTGATGTAATTCAATCTTACTGTAAGCAAAAGTGTCAAGTATTTAAGGACAACAGCTGTGGCTACTCCTGCTTGAAAGAATTTCTATTACCAGCTGGGAAAGGAGAAAACAAAATATTATGAAAATTTATACAGATCTATAGCATGCCTCCTGAGTCCACTTAAACTCTGTCACTCTATTTTCCAAATAAATAAAGTCTGTTAATGACGATGTTAAGATTTACAATATAAACTGAGTGCAGTGCAAGTCTAGTAGAACTGAGACTTCCCTTAAAGTTTTCCTGATAATTACTGTGTGCTGGTATAAAACTTTCACATTAATGGATTTACTACATATATTCAGTTTTAAGCTTCTATAGGCTAATGTTTTGGCACATTCTTTTTTGGATATACTTCCTCTGGATAAAAAGTTAATATACAGAATATAATTGGAATATAATGCATATAATGGTCTGTCTCTTACAGTAATTGTATGTAGGATTCTATGAAGCTAATATCCTGCTACTAAGATATAAATAGCAAGTCCTAGTCAGCTGTGGAAACTGATTGCAGTGCTGTTCTGCACACCTGTGGCTGCACAAGATTCAGGACTCCAGAAGATGAGACTGGCAGCATACAAATATATAAGGCATTTGGCAGTGGCACTTCTGCCATGATGAGATTGCTTATGGCATGTAGGGCAAGTAGCAATGCTAAGTACCTGTGAAATAAGGGTCCTGATTTAGGGTCCTAAATATAGGTTTTGTGATTTGCTTGAGGCTCTTAAATTTTACTATTTTGACTTAGTTGCTCACAGACCATGGCTTATAATTCCTTGTGCAGAGTTCAGCCAACTTATAAGACTTATGCAAAAAGAGTTGTTTCAGAATTCTAATAGACCCCAAACTGTCATAAACGTGCACAGTATAATAGTGGTATTATTATCAAGAATTCTCAAGAGAAATTATGGTTACATTGCCTGCTTTTACTGTCTAAGTTTTTCATACAGTTCAGAAAAAGACTTACTCATGACTTCTCAAAACGAGTTCTTTAGAACCAAACATCACTTGTAATGATTTTACATATTCTGTTGCTATATGATAAAGTGGATTTGTTTGATAGCTTCCACACAGTAATATTCAAAAGGGTTTAACAACCGATGTTTTCAAATTACCATCCTTTGGTGGTTCTTTTATTGTTTCAAAATGTTTTTGAAATGGAAGAGTAATAATAATAATAGCTTCCTTTCAGTTCTGAATCTCAGAGTATATATGCATTAATAAATTAAGCCTCACAGCAACTCTGTAATTTAAGAATATTTGTATCAGTGTTTGACAGATGGAGAAAAGAGGTACTGAGAATTATTATTATTTGCATTTACAAAGGTGTGATTAGGCTGTACAGAGGAGAATATGAGTACAGCATCTAGGGTACTTCAGAACAATCAAGAATTTTCAAGAATAACAGGTATGTTCTTTTGAAATTGTGGTCCTACTGAGTGTATGTGGGCTGATGGACTGAATGGGCAAGTCAGTATGGCATAACACTGCTCTTTCAAATGTATTGATTTGACTGTGCTAGTTAAAGGATCTTGCTGCTGCTGTTCTTTCTGTGTTATAGATCAGCATTCTGAAACCCTTCTCAAGAGCAGATCAATGCTTTGATACTTCACTATAACCTAGTCCCCATACTTGAATTCATGTAAAGTGGTGTTTTTCAAGGTTAGGAGTAGTCTACACAGTGCAAATAACACTGCAAACATGCACAGAGGTAGTGACAACTGCTCATCTGCCTCTTGTCAGTGATTTTAATGCAAAGTGAGCTGTTCCTGACTCAATTTTTGGGATACCAGCACTGGAGATGGAAGCAGCTCCTGGTTTGTGCTAGGCAACATGTGCACGCCTGCTGACACTTTAGGCAACACTCACATACAACTGAAAAGCATCTTGTGTGCTGCTGAAGACGTGGACTGGGAGCACCTGCCCTGCTTAAGGTCAGGACTGGCCTTGCTTATGCAAGTGAATACTGACAGCTCTGATGCCTTGTGAGTTTCCTGGGTCTGTGTGGAATTGCCATCCCAGTGGGCAGAGAGATTCTGCTCAGCTTCATGTTCCATATCTGAGCCAGCTCACTGACTCTTGGAAATTATTTGGAAAAGGTGAACACATCAACATCAGGTCAGCATTAAGTACTTTGACAGCTTCCTTCTAAAAATCATGGTATCAGTCCTCAAGGCATATCAGAAGCCAAATAACCTTTTTGGCATCAGAGGTATTCTCCTTGACTGTTTCCAGACATAAGGAAAACATTCTTCTGTTCTTTTTCAATACAGAACTAGGATGTTATGTAAAACCTTGAATAATAGAACACATATCAACAACAAATTACTACAATGGCTCCTTAGTCTTTGATAAAATATTAATTACCACCCAGCTGAGAATGATCACATCTAACAACTCTTGTCACTTAGTGCTTTTCTTATTCTCAGGGCTTGAACCTCTCATTTTAATGTATCTGTAGAAATGAATACATCTAGGTATATTAGAAATCCTAAATTATTTCTTGCAATTATTCTGTGGATGACTTGATTAAAGACATCATTAAAAATTATTCTAAATAATTTAGATTTATTTTAATATTCATTTTGTTCTTAAGTTAAGGGTCCTTTGCAATAAACAGAAGAAAAAATGCTGTAAATAAATTTCCCATCTTGATTTATATGCAAATTTCAATTGTAACAGGAAGAGTTCTACAGGTTTCTTTATTATACAGGGGTTATGTATGTTTTATATACACATATATATATTAAATGTTAATCAATTATTATGTCTATGGGACAAATATATTTATGGGTAACAGAGACTGTTCATGTTCTTATTGGACATATTTTTGCTCAGATTTACTCTCCTTTTTCTGTTATAACACTGGGAATTAGTAATTTCTTGGAAAAAGTTGACTAAAAGTCATTAGTCCAATTGATGTTAATTAACTGTATCACATCTGAAAATAAGACAAACAACTGTCATGGCATTCCCTAAAGATACAAATAGTAGCTCAGAAATTTGAGCATAGTGTATTTTAAAAAAGACTAATAATAATTTTTGTATAAAATCATGTGATTTAATTTTTAATCTCACATCTGCTTTTTTCCCCATCAAGGTGATGAAGGAAATTTCATTCCTATGTTTAGACTTTAAGATGGGCAAGATCGCTGCTTTTCTGCGGACATTCCTGCTTTACGCTGGGTGTATGTTTGTATCCTGTATGGTTGTGAAACATATCAGTCTGAATCATCTGGGAGTGATAGGAAAAGATGCAGAAGGTAGAAAGGAAACCATTGTTTTCTATTCACTACCTCCTTAGTTGCAATGTGTCAGGGCTGTGATTTACAGTGATCTCAGTTCAGTTGGCTGGGGCTTTGTCAAGTAAGCTACTGCAGCAAGAATAGCACTATATTCAACCTCCTCCGCCACAGTCCTGGAGTGGTTCTTTCTTCCCTCTTCATTTTCTCCTTTCAAGTGTTTAAAGCAGGAAATATAAACTGGTTTCCCTAGCTTTATGCTGTTCAAGGACTCCCTGCTCTGAGAAACGCTTAGCTGCTTCTTCAAAGCACTGTTAAGTGCTCATTGTGCTATGGGAGTTAAAACACATTAATTAGGTCAGAAGCTCTTGCCCATTGTTTTCATTTAAAAATATTTAGGCTATTGATTAGCTGGAATGGCTCTTCTCTATCTCCTTATTTAGAAGACCTATTTGAGTTTCCCTGCAATGTGGGATTTCTTTCCCTATATAAATGTTCTACATAAAAATTAAGGCACATCAATTCTGTCAGAAGCAGGATTATGAAGAATGCAATAATAAGAAAATGAACTCAAACCAAGAGAAACAAAGTATTTATAATTACATTAGTTAAAACTTCATGATGTTTTTAAGGCAGTATATTGGAGTAAATTTGTTTGCAATTAAGTGACAAATAAGGATTTAGGCCTACCTTACTGTGTTAAAAGAGTGGAGTTACAGAAATGTAGCTTCCAATTCCTTTTTTCCTTTGCTTTTCTGCACCATCTGGTTCATGGATGTATAAAAACAATGAGCTATTAACCACCTTCTTTCAGTGCTTTTTCCAATGCATTCCCTTGTCATTAGCATCCCTCACTTGAGAGAAAGCTTTTTTCATTGTTTGGCTTTTTAGTCTTTGTATGAAGCAGAATTGCAAAGCTTTCAAGTGAGTTGATGGAAATCTCTTTGGTAGCAGTGAACAGATGAGTTTCTCTTTCCTAATTTTGGCATACCATATCCTTCTACTTGAGTTTCTTGGAAGGGTGTGGAAGTGTCCTGGAAATGCCCCCTGCCAGGGCCTCATTGTCCTTGAGTGCTCTTAATTTTTTCAGGTTTCTCAGTACCCTTCACCTTACAATTTTAGTTGATCTTTTACATGTTAATATGCTTTTTTTCTTATCAGTCCTAGTGGCTTTTGAACCCTAAAATATGTCAAAGGCTAACAAACTCTTTTTCCATGCCTCAAGCTATTTTATTTCAGTTGAGCAAATATTTCAGCTTGTCACTCTGCTTTTCATTACAAGTTTTCCTATTTTTCACATTTTCAAGTCTATTTACAGTACCACCATATTTCCTGACAGCTGAGGCCATATCTTTTGTCATTTCCAACTGATTTGTCTTTGCTATTCACTTTTCATGTCTAGGTTATCCAAAGCAAAGCTGAAGATTCAAGATTTTTTTAATTTACTGATGCAGCTAAAAGTTTCCCAAATTTCTTCAGTTTTCTTGCTGGCTGTGATCTCTTTGGAAAATCTCATACCACATTATCTCAGCCTCCTCCTAGCCCTCCTTTATTCAAATTACTGCTTTCAAAACTTAGCCCAGTGTTTTCATATTGCTTGTTCAATTTTTTCTTTTTTTCTTTTTTTTTTTTTTTGTTGCTCTAATGCATTTAATTTATTATGTGCTTTGCTTTCATTATTAAGAATTTAAGAATTTAGGTCCCTGTTCACTTCGCCTTGCATTCCACAGTCTTGTTTTCCCTCTATTCCACTTCAGCCGTGCACTTTTTCTATTTCCTTTAGTACTTTTTTATTGTTTCCCAATGTTCACTTGGTCTGGAACATTTTTTTAATCTCAACTATAAGGTGTCCAGCTTTTTACTTCAAGCTTCTGCAAAATGTCCTAAATATGCTAGACCTACTTTCACAAAAACTACAGTCCCATTGAAATCAACCGGCAGTAGCCTCTGAAGAGGAACACATGTCAGTCAAACTCCAGTCTTAGTCTACCTTAATGCATAGTTATGGCATATCCAATACCAGTATTTAGTTTATCTAGGGAAATGTTGCTAATTTATGTTTAAGAAAAAAAATAAGTACACCTATGTATCCAGTTGTGATCAGGAAAATTAATGAAAAGTGAGAGAATTTATTTTGAGGTTCTCTAAGTGTATTCTATTATTTTAAAATATAATTTCTTTGCTTCAGATATCTATATTTTCCTTAAATATAATGCATAAAATGAAATGCAAATAATTTCATGGTTACTCAGACTGTGCTGGTTTTTGACTTGGCATATGTTGCTTTTTCTGTGGGTCTTTCATGATCAGTCATGGAGTGTCAGGTTTGGTAAAGGCAGATATAAAAAATTAATTTAATTCTCTATTAAGGACACTAAATTCTAGAACTACAGACCTTTCTCTAATTCATCTTGTATTTCCTGTATTCGGAATATGACAGAGATTGAGCCTTAACACTTTTGCTCTGAGAGAGGAATCTTTATACTCACCATTAATGTGTTTAACACTATGGAACATTTGAACAGGCACATGACAATAACTTTCTTTGTAAAAAGAATGGATATTTTAGGAGCAGACTAGGAGATGAAAATAATGTTCATATGCATCCTTGAACACAACTGTGGCAGATTACAATATGTGTTTGTATTTGGTTTTATACTAGAAGAAAATGCAGTGGAAATAAACTCAGACCCTTAGCACTAGAGGTCACCAAACACAACAATTTCAAAGGGTCTGCTCTAACTTTTGTGTGTGTGTGTTTTCTTTTCTTTTCTTTTCTTTTTTCTTTTTATTTTTTTTAACTGAACACTTAATTTACATTACTACAGTTAAACCCCTCAAGAAACAGCAGTAGATGAGAAGCCATCTGCTCCTGTGTATAAATGGGGAAGGTGGCAACAGTGCAACTGCTCAGCTGAGGCCATCCCTCATGATGCAGGAGCCTATGCCTCACTGATGAGTGATAAGTAGAACAAGGAAAAGATACTCCAACTTGCCTTTGTAATTCAGGGTGATATAAGGAAATTAGTTACATTTTCAGACAGGTAGGTGATTATGCTCTTGTGAGACAGGAGGAGTTTGAAAACTTAAATTCCCTTAGAAAAATAATCTTTTATTCAGAGGCCAAGTTTTAGGTTAAATTGCATAGGAAAGGCCAGATATTAATGCAGAATAATGGCTTGAATACTAAGAGATGTGTCTTTTTCAGACACCTTCTGTCTTTGATGGGAAATTTTTCACAAGACACATTGGTACAAAAAAAACCTCCAAAACCCTGCAAAGGGACAAATGTAATGAAGTTCTCAACCAAGAGACAAAAAGAAATGAAAGAACTTTTGGCTATCTGCCTTTGGATCTGTTGGAAAAGCTAATATGCATTTTTAGTTATGGCTGGTTTAAATTGCTTTCCCTAAACACTTTATGATGCTGTCTTTCATGTCTATAACATGACCTTCCTGCAAGACAAAATGAATTTAGCACAAGAAAAGATGTGGAGAAGAGATTGTATAGGGAGGGGTCACTGTTTTGGGAGAAGAAGGGGGAAAAGACAAATAAGGCCATCTTTCTCAAAGACCATATTGGCCTACACAATCTGTAGTGCAGCTTAAGATTCCCACTTTGTGCCATCTATCCCCTGACACCGGCAAGCACCTATGAATTTCACCTGGTGTCCTGGTCCTTCCTGCTGCTGGTCTGCATAGAAGCTGATGAATTCTTACTGCTGTCAGCTACTCTTTCAGTTCATGTAACACAAAGGTGTCTCATTCTGACACAAACCCTGTTGCTCTCAGTTTGCTGTCATGTGAGAGAACTAGATTTTTTCACTGGAATTTTAGATAATTTGAAAAAAGCTCCATTATAGGAATTTTATAAGCATCAAGAAGGAAAATAATCTCATATTAAGGACATTTCAGAATTTGCTTTACTTTTCTAATCATACTATTGCCCTTTGTAAATGCACTATGCCGTGGGCTTTAATTGTATAGTATATGAATATTTTTTTAAATAAAACTGCATGGGTTTAATACAAGGCCCATGTCATTGTACAAGAGGAAAGAAATATGCATGGAAGGAGAGTATTTGCTACAGATGTCAAATTAGCAGACCTTCTTGACGTTAATTTCTTTGCTCTTCAGTTCTCTATAATCTTGCAGGAGTGTTGTGAGCAGTGGTTAATTAATATTTTTAATTGTTTAGGTACTGTGGTGATGAGCACCAGAGAAACTCATGAGGAAATTAACAATTTTGTCTTGAGAGAAGGGTTTGACTAATGTTCAGTAAATAAGGCCTTGGGTCACACATTGAAAAATGAGGAGATAACAAAATATTGAGTAGTTGCTCATTATGTGAGCCTTCTGTGCACTGAGCAAAGCAGAGGTCCTGTGGAAGAGAAAAGTGGTCACATAATTAGTTTTTGTCATGAAGCTTGTGCACAAAGGGAACACAGAAAGAATGAAGGATGCATAGGAAAATTAAAAATGGACATTTCTTAATATTTAGAGCTTTTCTCAATAGTTTTACAGTATGTTTTCAACATAATTTGGATTTTTATGTGTTTATTTGCCTTATGTGTGTGTGTGAAAGAAATTTCCCATACCTTTGAAATGCATGAACTATTGAAACCTGACATGATGAATCTTAAATGAACATCCAATCGTATATCTGCTGTATCTGGCCTTTCCAAGGAGAATTTAAACAATACATAATAAGTTGAAAAAAAATTATGTCTTTCAGAATAGCTCACACCCTTTTCTTTGAGCTCAAGATCAGCACATTGTAGCTTGTGGGTTAATCTGACAGTATTCTGAAAATGTAAATTTAAAAAGAACTGTTCCTTATGAATGATTGCCACTCCAGTAAACAGTTAGGTGTGATTGCAAAAAAAAAAAAAACAAAGAATTTATTTTTATCAGATGATAAAGGATTTATGTCTAGTTACACCTACATTTGTGATATGAGTTTAACAATTTTCTGTAGCCTGCTTTTTCTTGGACAAAGAGGTACTCCTTCGAAATAGTGGCTTGTCTGTCACTAGGTCTAGGGGAGAGGATATCAGATAACATCTTTGAAAGTGTGGTGAAGGAATGAATATAAGTTTTTGAGCTTTCATTTGACAATGGACATTTAAAGGGACTTGGATGATGTAGAGTTGTGAAGTATTTGCTTGGATTTTAAGTTGAAACTCAAATTCTGGATCATGCATTGTTGTCAAAGAAAGTCATGCTCAGTTTTTAGATGAAAATGAAAAAAAAAAGATACCACTAAAATATGTGATACCACTAATACATAGGTAAATAATTGAAACTAAAGGCTAAAGAAGAGATTGTTTGTAAATACTTCCAGAATGCAAAGTGAATAATAGGAAATGCTTCATATGCTATCTCATGAGATACATCATGAAAACTTGTTAGATTTGTGGTAGCTTTAGTGTGAATTTTGTCCTTCATTGACTACAAGCATGTACAATTATGAACTGTAAGCATATAAACACATTTTGTTGGCTACTGCAAAGAAGAATTCAGAGTACTTTTTTGCTGTTGTTCAAGAGTTATGGTCATACAAAGCAGAAGTCTGATCTGTAGTAAAGAAACTATCTGTAGTAGGTCCAGACATCAAAATCTGTTTTGAAAAATAATAAGTCTTATCCTAGCCTTCCTATTAATATCTTTACTTAGTTTTTTTTTTTACTAAGAGTTTTGTACTTGATATTGGGTCATTCAGCAATATACTTAAATATTGTCACAGTAGTTTTTACCCATGAATACACTCAGAAAAATTATTCACCAGTCATTCAATATAAAATTGTCCTAATATCACCCATGATTCGGCAATCTGCTTCACCACATAGTATTTTATAGAGATAAAGGGTTTCTTCTTTACTTATAATGTTTTTTCAAAAACTGGAAATAAATTTTTATGCTTTGTGATTTGAAAATATGTTCTATCTTAAAAAATTGAGCTATTTTCTTCTGAGGGAATTTAGCAGACTACACGGAACAGGAGACTATATCTTTAGTAATACTTTCCACTGCATTTCAAGACCAGATCTGAATGTGTGGGGATTTCTGTCACATGTTATTACTGGGTAACAACTGGAATTTCTGGATTATTTTGACAGTAACTGTAACAATGGTTATATTTATTTTGATTTTTTTTTCCCAGATAGTTTATTTTTATCTTGACATTTTGCCCATCCTGTGAATCTCATCATGGGGAAGAAACAGCAGTTTGTCTCAGAGCAGTTCAATTTCAGTCTCTAGGTGACAAGTTGATATTTCTTTCCTCTTGAAGAAGGTTTTAATATGATGTGTTAAATGTCAAGGAAACTCTTCAATATATATTGAACTTTACTAACCTTATTTCTCTTAATACTAATGACATATTGACAGCATGTTTTGAAAAAGGAACACTTATCACAGATGTCAGCATCCTATACTCACGTTATTCCTACAGGAATCTCACATTCCAGTTATTGTTGTTCAGAATTGTAGTAACTTTTACAATGGCTTTTTTTTTTTTTTACAAAGACTTTTACAGATTGGTAAAAAATGCATTTCATGAGTATTGCTTCATTATTGGATGCTAACAGTGCTGATCTAGTAGATTAGAGATCACAAGTTAGTTTTGCCAGTTTGTAATTTAGCTTTGAAAGATAATGTTAATTTGAGATCTGAGGTTTCTAAAGCTACTTTTCTTAAGCTGATTTATTGATCCTATAAATCTAGGTGAAAAAGTGAGGGTATCCCATAAGTGCGAAAGCAAATGTAAATTTTGTCCTGGAAAACAGAATATATCTGTATTGGAGTTGAGGCCCTGATTCATTATAAGCAGTGCTAAAGGTACAGAGAATAAAATAAACCTATGAAGACATTCCAAAAGGAGAATCAATAAGTTCTCAAAAAAAAAATCTCACAAAATGCACCCCAAAATAGGGGTGAACTGAGTTTCCTAAACATTGGTATCTGGAGCCATTTGCAGTACCATAGGCCAGGACATTTGTATTTTAAGGATCCAGTTTAAGGATTTTGTTGCAGCGAGAGTGATATTTGCAAGGTGTTAACAATTTGTAACATTCATTACTTTTGGGAAACTTCTCTGTTTGCATCCAAACATAAGTAGATGTCAAGAATTCAGAAAAGAGAATTCATTAAAATTTGAGTTTGCTCTAAAATAACTGTAACATTTGGCAAGAAATGTGGTCGTTCTCAAAAGTCAATTTTCGATTTAGTGTTAGAGTTCCATCTCAAGGATATTCATATAAGCTGTTAAAATATGTGAATTACAGAACTTAACTATGGAGCTTAAATATACGTTGCCTTTTGCCAACCATTTATTTTCTCATTCCTTGTTTCCGTTTCTGCCTTTCCTGAGTTTGCTGAATAAATTATCCAGGATTTTGCATTGACTGTCTCTCATTGATGGAAGAGTCTTATTATTGAACTTGAATTCTGCTGAATAGTTTTGTGCCCATCTTACTTTCTCTTTAATACCAGATAGTATGATGTTAAATGAAGCTTATGTCCAATACAGGGAAACATGTAATCTGCATTACTAGGAATTATAATCTAATTCAATTGTGGTGATTTAAATATATTCATGATGTTCTTAAATTACACTGAAGCAAAACCAACTACAAATAATTCAGTATGATTTTTCTTATAATTAAAAAAAAATTCTAAGTTACACATCCAGAGATACATTAATTGAGATTTGGTCATTACTGTGTTTTTTAGTAATTTGTTCCATGGACAACAACAACAACAAAATCATTAGAAAAGAAAAGCTTTTTTCATTCCCATGGGAAGTCTGATACATGATATAAACATATTACACCTGTCTATGGAAAAGCAGTGCCTGCTCCAATTTATAGTGTATTGTACTTGCTTAAAGCAATAAAAGCATTTGTTTAGAAGAGAAGGGATTAGAGTTAACAGCAAACAATGTGCAAAAGCCATTTATTTATTTATTATTTATTGTGAACTATTCAGAAAGATCTATCCTGTCTCTCAGAGTCTTCATGAATATTTAAAATTTAACATAAGGATAAATATTCTTAGTAGAAAAAGTCATGATTGCCCAAGGCCACAGCATTCTATCAGCATCACGGATAGCTTGCTTAGATCTTAAACCCCAAAGTGTAGAGACTAATGTTGAGTTATCAGTTGTCTCAGGCTGCCTTCTGAGAAAACCTCAATAAACTACTTGACCTTAATTTTTACAGTTGCTAGTGCAAAAACATCCAGGGCAGTATATGTTTATGGAATGTATATGTTTATGGATAGGAAGGAATTGTCAGGAATGATGACAAAAGTGTTGCGCTTCAAGAGCTCAACTTTCAGCCTGGAGAATGCTCAGAAGAAGTTGTGAGGTGCCTGTGCTGTATTTGGTGCCAGTATTTGGCTTTGTATTTGTATGCAAACAAATTGATTGCCTCAGCATTCTAGAAAATAAGGCTTCACTTAGTGGCAATGCAACACAATTGTTTGTGATTTTTTTGTTGGTTCTGTTTGGTTGATTTGCTTTGCTTTGTTTCCACTGCAGTCTCCTTTAAGTATTCAGAAAACAATCTGTGTCTCTGTAATCTTGCGAACTCGATCAACTGTTCTCTTCCTCAGTGTTTCATTTAATCTGAGAATGATGGAAAACATGGCATTGTCCATTTTAATAAAATTAACTTTGTAGCATTATTTCAATGCTTTATAATAACTTTCTGTGATGCCCCAGGGACAGCTCTGTTTGTACTAAAATATCTTGGTCACAGTTTTTTAGAATAGAATTGCTTGGATTTATTTTCTTTCTTTTGTTTTTTAATAGCCTGAACTCAAACTATTTTGTAGCTGCCCTATGATACAAATAGATGCACTCTTGGGGCACTGATTAAAATTTGTATGTTTTAGAAATATGTTCCTAGAATCATGTTGTCACAAGAGTACCTCTGAACTATCAGTATTTGGCTATTTTCATTTCAAAGTGCAAGCAGGAAATATTCTGAAGTACAGATAACTTACATTCATCTTAAAATACTATTTATGCATGCTAATTAGTTTTAACCATGGGAAGCAGTATTGACAGTATACTTTTCATTTTAAACCAGGCTCTCCTGTGAACCACTTGATTAATTGTCACAGAGTGTAATTTTATCATAGTTAAAACTGATTCAAGCCCATTTCCCTGTAGTAATATATATTTTTTTTTGGCTTTGGAGAAATTAATATTCCTCAAAATCTAATTAACGATCTCCAAAGAATCATTTGCATAAAGGATGTTAGAGTTTTACAGCAATTATGCATTGTATGTAACTCATTAAAGGGTCCATTTTCATTACTGGATTTAGTGATGAGGTGACAGGCATAACCACTCCAAATGGCCAGGCAAAATGTGAAGTGAGACTGGGAAATCTTTCAGTCTAAAGCCATCAATGTAGCTAAGTTATTTCTCCATCATGGAATTTTTAGAAAGAAAATGGCTCTGAAATTAACAGTAAGGTCCTTTGAAGGTTACCTCATGTCTGACAAAAATTGTGACGTATTCCTTCCATTCAAAGAAGGATGCACCTGATGGTGTGCTGAGGGATCCAGCTTATGGGCTGATCTTGCTACCTTTCATTCTCACTGAGCAATATCACCATCAGTCGTCACTTGATTGAATCATTCTGGACCACAAGATGCTATGCAATGTGTGAAAGGGGGGCAGCAGTTGCTGGTGAGCTGTAGAGCAATGAAAGGAGATCACAAGCACCAGTTCCTCTCCAAACCTGTACCAATCGTTCTTCTGATATAGGGAGAAATTAGAAGTACTTTTCTTTCATCCTTTTTAAAGTGATAGTTTGGATAAAAAATTTGGCTCAGAAACTGATCTTTAGTTCTATTACACTGGAAGTGGCTCTGCATAACAAACTTTAATATGTTTCATTTGTCTGAGGCATCATTAAAGCCCTCCAGGCTAGCTGTGCATAAGGCAGCATAATTCATGGCAGACAGAAGATCCATTCATTATTCCTGCCATAATTACAGCAAGAGCATTATTGATAAATCAAACAGAAATAATAATTCTTTTGAAAAAAATGCAGTTTGAAGCTTTAAAAAAAAAAACAAACAAACAAAAAACAGGAAGATACTGTGTGTAAAATCAATCTCCCAGTCACACATTTATTGGAACTTCTGAGATTAAGTATAAAAATATTCTCACTTTTTCCCTTATTTCTTGTATATCTTTCATCTCAGGCAATAATAATATGTAAAGATTCCCACATTACAGAAAATGTGTTTTCTCTCTTTCACTCCCACCTGCACGTTTCCCAATAAATTAGTGTTAATAATATCTGAGGTCCTAATACAGCAAAACACTTAAGCACATACTTAACCTTAAACACATGAGTAGTCTCATTATAATCAGCAAGACTCTTCATGCTTCAAAGTTAAGCTTGTATTTAAGTCCCTTTTTGAATCATAGCCAAAATGAAATATTACAAGCCAACATGTTTTCTGCATTGAAATACAAGTACAAATACATGGCATTAACACTGTTGCTTACCCTGATGAAAAAAGCACTCATGGAAGTGTGAATTACAAGAACACTATGAATTCAACCTCATGTGACTTTATTATAGCAATGCATGCTCCATAGATGGGATTTTCAAGGCTGAATGTATTTACAAGTGCTAAGCACAGGCAAATAGAAAAACAGCTATCCTGACAATCACTCATGATTTCTAACAGATCCAATTATACCTGTCTCTATTGCTATCATGTGCTCAGTATATTGCTGTGTTTTAAGTCTCCGAGTGTCATTCTGACAGGCAGGTAATATGACAGCATTGATGGTACAATGGGTCTGTGGCAGAGTTCTGGCTTATAATGACAACGGAAATACTAAATAACACAGATATTTTATATTGTACTGGAAGGAGGTTATCTGGATTATGTAATCAGGGGGTTTTGTGGTGGTGTGGGGTTTTTGTTAGTTAGGTTTTTTGTGGTTTTTGTTTTTGGTTTTGGGGTTTTTTTTTTGTAAAATCACCTTTGTCTTTATATTCCTATAGAGGTGTGCAAACTCGCTCTAAATGCTAAGAAATAAATAAAAAATACTTTTAAATCCTCAAATAAAATAAATTTTGATTTTTATATCTAAAAAGATGCATCCAATGTACAATCCATTTCTGAATACAAGTTAGCCCAATGATAATCTCACTGAAGTTTTAATATTTCACAAGTGTGATCTAAGGCTAATTTGTATCTGCATATAAAATGAAGTCAATTAAAGAAGGAGAGAGGAAGGAGAATCTGATGTATTCTCTCTCCTATTATTCTTGATTAATTTGGATAACTTTACAGGACTAATTATTTTCCCTACTAGGATATCTGAGGCAGAATTTCATCCCTCCGGGTATACTCAGTTGTACTTTAATTCTAGTTTAACCTAAGTAATAATATCAGAGTTTGTATACTTTTTACTTATCATCATGCAAAATGTTTTCTATCAGGATGATGATCTTTGAACTATGTTATGATTATTTTTCAAACAGGTTAACTAGTATTGAAACAGAAGCATTAATATTAAATGGTAATTTTGTCAGTAGTCAAAAGCCTATGCTATACAAATGCTATTGCTAAAATTTTAATTCAATTCATTGTTACATAGGTGATGAACTAAAGTGCTACTAATGTCTGAGTTAATGCAGGGTTCATGAACTCCTCATGAAAGTGCTCTGGTGCTGATGGTCTCCCAAAGCTCAAGAGCTTTGCCTGTTTCTTTACCTAATTTTTTTTGTGTGTATATGCTCTGGTACACTTTATTTATTTATTTATTTAATATTTTTCTCCCAGGACAGAAAATGAACTGCTCTGTTCTCAAACATATGCCATTGTAGGATGTGGCTTTTGTATCTGAAATATTTACTCTGAGTTGTCATTTCATTTGCTAAGGGCAGAAAATGCTTGAAATTATACACTCCCACACCTCTACACCTCTGAGCTCCTGCTTATTTGGTGTGAACCCAACACAAGCTCTTGTGGACCTGAGGTAACAAGAAAAATAATACATCTCTCATAGTACAGCTAAGAAGAAAGTAAGAAGGCTGGACCTCAAAAGATAATTTTTTTAGAGAGCAAGAATGAAAGCTGTTGAAACAGCTGACTTCATATGAATACACCTTGTCTGTCTTCACTGGAAGGCATAACTACTCATCCTCTTCTTCCATATATATACACACCAGATTAAAGGTGGAATGCATGGCAACTTGATGCTGATGATCTGGGAAAGAAATCTAGGCAAAAGTCTAGATGCATAGCTATCTTTGCAATAGCTTAGGCAATACAGGATTTTTAAGCAAATCATTCTTCAATTCAGGTTCCCAGAACTTGTCTGAAAAAAGTTATAACACAACAGTTGCATTGCATTTACTTATCTCTGTAAGCAGCAAACAGCAGCTGTTTCAGAGAACAGTAAGATAATGTGTTTGCTGGAAACATTGTTTTAAAAGTTCCCAATAGGGAGTGTGTGGCTGAAATACAAGGGTTTACATATCTCCTGCTTATTTTTAAGTAGTTTCTGTCTTATAATTTTTCTTTACCTGTTCCTAAATCTTTCTAAATTCATAGTTTCAGGTGAATTTTATAACAAAAAATCTCATAGGATATTTTTTCTTTTTCCTCAGAAATTCTATCACTAATTGTTTACCACCTTTTATAATCATCTCTCTTTTTATGGAGAGAAAATGATCCCAACTTTTGACCAGCATTTTCTATTTACTTCCCTTATTATCCTGGGATTTATTTTTGTTCTCACAGAATTAACATCTCCTGGTCTTCCTGTTCCCCCTACAGATTAGAATTTTACTGAATCATTTTTGTCACCACCACATGTGGTTCCTCTATTCACAAAGTGAATGAAGTGAAATGAGCATGTTTTCACAGATAAATCTGTGCACATTTTTTGCAGTACAATCTTTTTTGTTCTGTATGCATCCTGATGATCTGTTTGCATGGCTGCACTGTGGCACATACTACTGAGGCATTGTTCTGTGTTATTCTTACTCCTGAGCTGATGTTGCTAATTTATGATCTAGTTTTCATATGAGCCATTGGACTCATATTCATACATTCATGGAAAAGAATGAAAAAGTAAAATTAAACTTTTCTTTATACTGGTTCTTAGAGAGAAATCATAATTTCTAACTTTTCTAGCATATTTTCCAACTTCTCTCTCTAACTAACATTACAGTTATTTAATTAATGAATTATAAGTCCTTGTGAACATTGGTCAAGGAAAGAATTATTAAAAAGTTATGTAATCATTTATTTGGGACTGCTGCAATAAAGACAAACACTATGAACAAATACCCCTCACCTGTGCATCATCTTTTGGCGGAGATGCTTAAGGATTTAACCGCTTTAGGCTGTCTCCAATGTCAGTGGGCAGAGACGGCCACATCCAGAAGGTGTTTCAGATCTTGCTTGAGTTGAATTTCTTCCTTCAAGAGACTTTCTGGAAATGGCCCAGGTAACTAGTTCCTAAATTGACTGTGTCAGGCAGGTGCAATCAGGTTGTGGTTAGTCACCACATTAGTGCATTCATTTGCTGGAAAAAACTCTGACCAAACACCAACTAAATTTTAAGTGAGATCACTAAAACCTGTGCTGTGTTTTCAGCAGTATCAGTGTAAATGATTGATTTTAAGCAGCCTTTATGTAGTCTCAGAAATTAATCTAAGGCCTGTTTAAAGTCAGTGAAAACATTCCAGTCAACAGATGCTTTGCATGACACACTTATAAGGAATGAACCACTGGAAGTGCATTTACTAAAAATAATAATAATAAAAAGATTAATTGAGGGAATTTTTGTTTACTTTAGTATTTGTTGTCCAGTCATGTGTTGTGAAATTTCATTAAGCATTCATTCATTCTTGCCTAGTAGTACATGTTGTTAATTCTTATTTCTCAGTTGTTTCCAATATATTCAGTGTTCATTTTATCTATTGTTCAATCATACTTTATTGTTGGATGCATATCATACTTTCTTCTCATGGAATGGGCAACTAAATATTAGTAATCTGAACACTAAAAATGATGAAAAAATAACAATGAATGGAAGTCCAGTGCAAACATGAGACTCCTGAGATGTGCAAGTAGTTTTCTGCCTATGAGTGGTACCACCAGTATATCTGAATCATTAGACCGGAAAGTTGAAGAAGAGTGATTGCATGAGGTAAAAATATTTGTTAATATTTTACTCTGTGATCAAGATAAATATGCATATATATTTCTTTGTATCATTTCTCATATATCATAGAATCATTATATAGAATGGTTTGTGTTGGAAAGAACAATAAAGATCAACTAGTTCCAATCCTCTTGCATGGACAGGTACACTTTCCAATAGTTCAGGTTGCTCAAAACCCCATCCAACTGACCTTGAACACTTCCAGGGATGGGGGCATTCACAACTTCTCTGGGAAACCTGTGCCAGTGTCTCACCACCCTCACAGTAAAGAACGTTGTACACACGTATGAATGTGTCTGTGAGTGTATAGGAGAGGTTTAAAACTATATAAATGATACTAGGAATTAAAACAAAACAAAAAATTATTAGCACACATTTGACTAAGTGTGTGTTCAGCTTTAACTGAAATTATGGGACCTATTTACATTCATTCTAAGGCAGAGCTTCAGCCTTCACAATGGAAATTGTCGTGATGTGGCATTTTCTGCGTTGAGTGGTCTGTTTCACTTTTGTAGTTTTCTCTAGGATTCTGGATTATATGAAATAGGATATAGGGTGTTTTCAGTGAAAATGGTCAACAAACACTTCAATTTCTTGACTTGCCTAGATAGAGAAGCTTACAAATATGTTTAGACCTGAATCAAAATGGCCACATTGATGTACAAAAAGTTATGTTTGAAAATGGCACAAACAGTTTTCCAAGTTAAATAACATTATATATTCCCAGAAATGTTAGGCTGAGCTCATTTAGAAAGATGAAAGTTAGGTTTTAGATCAAGCAGAAGGAAGGCTGGAAAACAAATCTTCTAAGGTCCTTGAGTGAGTACAAATATAGAAATGCAAGGTGGGAAACCATTTATATGAACATTCTGGCTCATCATGTAGACAGGGCTGAAGAATGTGGTATTTCAAAATGATATCAATATAGCAGCTAAGTTTTTAAACCGGTATTAGCAGGAATGTGAAGGATTGAAATTAATTATTTGAATACTACTAGTCTCTTTTCACTAAGGAGCAAAGGTTTTTTGCATGTCACTTATGAAACAGTACAGTACATCTAACTCCATTTAGTCATTAACATTAATTGCTAATGGTTTCTCTTTACAGATTCTAAATGGTGGACTTATTGAATCATCCTGAAGTTGTTCCTCTGGGGGTACGTAAGAATAAGCTTGTGTATCCTTAGAATCAAACTGCAAACCAGCAGTTTAGTGCTGCCTAAGACTGTCTGTTATGGTGGGTTTTTTTGTTTTGGTTGGTTTTTAAAATTATTTTTTTAATTACTAACATAAATTTATGCTAATGATATGAATACATAACTGAAATACTCAGTAGCATTTAAGGAACATAAATTAGTTAACCTAGTTCTAAGCTGCAAAATATTAGAAGACTCAGCAAATTAAAGTAGGTGCAAAAATATGGGACACTTGCTATTGCTAGTATTCAGCTTCTCTATGAACTAAGTTAAACTTGTTTTCCTAAATATGAATCTCATTCAAATATTATCTTCTTTTTCCTCTGTCTTTCTCTCTTGCCTCTATAGATTTCTATTCCATCCTTGTGCAATCATCTAAAAAAATCACCTTTACTTAATTTGAAATGTCACTTTACTTTGTTTATGTTTCCTTAGCTGTTTCCACAAAGCATTTATTTTTCAATCTGGATGATGACTTTGTACATTTTTATTCAGAACAAAACAATGAAGAGCAAATATATTTTCTGCAAGAGAGAAAATGAGCAGGTAGCCAGTTACCCTGAAACAATCAGTGCAAAATGTTTTAGTGTACGACTCACCAACATACTCCCAGGACCGTTAACTGAGTACTGGTGATTGTCAAGATAATTTCCTATTTTGAAATATCTTTACTGTTATATAATACTCTGCAATATATTAACTTACAGAAAAATTAAATGAATGAAATTAATTTATTTTTTAATCAAATGCACTCTGATTATAGAAGGATGTGCGTTTCTTTATTTCAGGATGTGTTTCAAATTTATAACAAGGAATTTCAGTGTGTATGAACTCAATAGATCTAATGAAAGTCTACATAGTTTCACAATTTCACAAAGCTGAGTTATCCTCCTGTCAAGTTATGGGTAAGGTGAAACAGGGAAAATAGAGAAATTAATCCACAAAATTATTCTAGCTATTGCAATGAATATGAACCAACTTGCATTTTTTATTTCTGAAAATGTCTGTGTGCAGTGATTATTAGTGAAAGCATTGTAAAAGAAGATTCATGCCTTCCAACTTAGGAGTATAGTTAAAAAAAGAATGGCATAGAAAGTTACAATGCAAGCATTTTGTTTAGCCTGTTGAGAGATAAGAGACAGAGAATAAAAAAAGATTAACACAAACTACCAACCTACCAGTGAGTACTTTCAATAAGAAGTGTCTAGGTTGTGCATTGCAATACTGCTTCAATAAGTATGCAAAAGTCATGACAAATCATTTTTTCCTATAATGTAAAAGCATAATTTTCCCCTTAATTGGTCCCTTTGAAAAATCTTTGGGTTTGCTCAAAAAGTGATGGGCTTTTTGGGTTAATGAGTAGGTGTGTCTCTGAATGCTCCTATATTGACAACTCTGAAGACCTTTTTTCTACAGAGCAGGGACAGTGACATTGTTTGTATCACCAAGGTGCCATGCTTATGCCTTTATCTCAAATAATGAATGACAGATTTGTTCTGTCTCCTTGACTTACCATTTCTTTAGCTCCCTGTCGTAGAGAGAGACCCAGTGTATAGCCAATTAGTATCAGATGTGGCAGCAATGTTTCTGAGCCTGCATATGTTTGGCCTTTGGAAAATGAGTTGAACCCTCCATACTCCTTACCGAAGACACATTAGCACCTCTTGGATAGCAACATGACTTGCTAACCTTTTCCTGCTTTGACCTGGATGAAGTCTAAGTTGAAAATACTGTAGTCAAATTACTTGTATTCCACTACATGTCCATCAAGTTTTTCAATACTTTTGGAAATAGATTGTTAGAAGAATTAAGGAAAAAGATCAGGTGGCATATTTTTTGTTATGTCCATGTAACAACATGAGGTGAAATTTTAACAAAAAATGAAAGAGAATCAAAAAACATGGTTTTGACAGGTAGTGTTCCTGTCATTAGAAATACAAAATTTGTTGCAAAGGTAGGCAGCACCTCTTTTCTGAGTTAAAAAACATTTTGAAACAAATTATTACACCTGCTTATTACATAACAAAACCAAGCATGATTGCTCTAGGAATTCCAGAAAGCAAGGATACTGCAGTAAGTTCTACTGAGTCATTTGGTAAAAATACAAACTTTGCAGTTTTAGCTCTCGGCAGATTTTTAAATTTAATCTTAAACATTCAAGGCATAGTGTTTGCATCATCTTGCTTACTGTTAGATGAGTAAAAAATGGTGATTCTGCAAAAATATTATAATTTAATTTGCATCTAAAGTCCTCCAAGTGCTTTTTAATTAACATTATGTTTCACATCACTACTGACTGATAAAGTGGTCTTAGTCTGTACATTTTTTTATGAATGCTATTGAAGCCTAGATTAAACAGTAGAATTTTGTATCAGAGTCAAATAATTAATTTCTTTCCAATGGCTGTGGGAATACCTATGTCATGTCTTAGCAGTGATTGCAGTTAAGGAATAAAGAATAAAGTCTAGGCTCCTTCTGGCTGCCCTGTAAACACTCAGAGAAAAAAGAATGCATAAAAGCATTCCTGTGGGAAAAGTTTCTCTCCTGATCTGGTCATGTACTCACATGTAAGAGACTGAGAGGACTAGCCACTAATTTTACATCTGCCCCACCTTGGATAGCTAGCTAAATGAGTATCAGAAGGGCCAAACATAGGGTGACAGGAATTCTCTTCCTCCAAAGAAGAAAGGTAAATCTCAGGAGACACAACTCAATTTCCACAGATACCAGTGCCTCCAAATCTGAGCTGTTCTTAAATAACACTAATTGCATTCTGCAGTCTTCCTAAATGTTGTTAGTGCAAAATTTTATGCTATGGTCTGGAAGTCTCTCCTCTCTGATTTCCTCAGATTTTTGATGTGGTAAAAGGGAGTAAAATCCTATTTTTCCTGCTTGTCTCCAAAGAGAAAGGGGAAAAAAATGTTAGTCTTTACAGGTGAGTGAGAAAAGGGTTGTAGGACAAAATGGTTTTCCAGGTATCATTTTTTTAATTATTGTATGGGTTTCCAGTAACAATAGCAGCTTAAACAGAACCCTATCTCCTCCACCTCCATTTTTTTATCCTTTCCCCACTCTTTTCCCTCAGCTGTGCCAAAATTCGTTTATTAGATTGCACGAAGAACAGAATGCAGTAAGTGACTCTTGCAGGAAAAATAATAGCAGGTTTCTAAAATTCAGTTCACAAAATAGATTGCAGATTTTACAGTTAATGTCCTGGTGGGAAATGGTTTCCAAGAATGAAGATTGGGAGTGAAACTTTGCAAGTGGCCACAGCTACTAAGGAAAACATTCATGGTATGATGGAATCCATGTGTGTGTGTTATCGAAGGTGGAAAGATTTTAACAGGTGTTTTGTGTGTCTTAAATTTCAGGTTTAGATTTTTCTTTCTTTCCTCCGTGCTTTAGCATGGACTATTCATTCAGGAAGATGAGTTTGCGAAAAGGAACTGAAAAAAGATTGAAACTTACTGAGTTGTTCAGATCTCTACTAAAGCTTAAATTACATGGCCAAGATGCTTAACTTAAAGCTAAATATCTGTCCAGAGGACATGGACATGCAAGAAAGGCTTTATGGCTTTATCTTGAGTCTAGCAAAGTACCTTTGAAGTAGATCGACCACAGACTAAGTGGACATAAAAGTTAGAACTTGTCTTAACTCGTGGTGAATGCAGGCAAATCTCCCTGTAAACACTAGCGGCTAATAGTAACAGAAAATGCTTCTGATCCCGATATAGGAAAGGTAAGATATAGGAATGAGCTCCAGTTTACATTATTTATAACATTTCTGAACAAGGTTCTTATAACTTTTGGACGGGTCACCAAAAAGTACTGCAGACCTAAAAGTCAAGCTAAATTGTCAGGTTTTTTAATCTACTTTCTGGGAAAGAGTGATGCATCTATAGAAACTCCCAGCCAGGAGAGTATATTAAATGTATTCTAAGGTTGATTCTGTTAAATGATAAGGGGAGTGTTGGTCAATTTTTTTTTTCCCTATACTTTCTCTTTGCTTGCTTACAGCCTTTTATAGAATCTGGACAATAGAAGAGAATGGACACAGAGACTGCAGCTCCCATAAGACAGTGTATGTATTTTTTTTAATATTTCTTTAATAAAATAAGAGAACATTTCAAGTCATACAACAAATAAAATACTTAATCTCCAGTTACCAATGGGATGGGAAGCAGCTTGTTTTGACTTACTTAAAAGCAAATATGAAAATTGTCAATATTCTTAGGAAGAGAGAAAGAGGAGCTGAAGATTTCATGGCTTCATAGCAAGGCTTTTTGACAAAAAATTCTTTTTCATCATGCTCCTCTTCAGCAGTCAGAATGGAAGATTTGAAAGAGCTTGTATTTAGTCCTTTGAGGACTCAGTGATTAGTGTTCTGTAGGAATTCACCTCTAGCATTCCTCATATTTCTTAGTTGATGGCTTCACATGGGTTTATGCTTTTGATACTATTTTCTCTGATATTGCTTACATAGTGTTGTCCTTACTCGGAGTTCCAATGAGACTGATGCAGAGTACTGGGATGTGGGCAATACAGTTGTCCTTGTTTGAGTTTTGTAAAAATTGAATTTGAGAGGAGTGGGTTGTGAATGTTACAGTCTTGACTCTATATTCCAGGATTCAATTTTTGTATTCTAAATGTCAGAAATTTCATAAATGTCTTCAAATGATTAATGTCTCTTATTACACTGAAAGGTTGATATATATTAAGAAGCAGAGAACACTGGTAAGAACCACCTGAGGAGGTTCCTATAGAAAGGTGGGTGAGGGCAACTCCTGTATCATGGTTGGTTACCTATTGCCATTACTGTGCACACCTGCATTTTTCAGTGAGCAGAACATGATAATACACTGGCTGCACATTAAGATGTTGAACTTCATTGTAGGAGTCCTGTAGATAACTATTTTAATAAGAATAATCCCCTTCCAGGAATATAGACATGTGCCCTTAATGATGGGGGTTATCTGCCCTACATCCGTTCTGAATGTTAATGCTGACACAAACTATTTCTGTAGTTCATTAAAGTAATATCTCTTTCCAAAGAAAAGTTTCTGCATTGTTCATCTTATTCCATGCTGTCTATGCTATCCTGCCATAAATAATCTTAAAGTCTTCGTGGTTGGTTTAATATGTTTAAAGAGTTCCAAAACCCACTGTGATTATCTAATCTAACCTTTTTCATAACAAAACTGTAGGATCTGGCAGTATTCATTTCTGTTGAAACCTAGATAGCTGCATTTGAACTAGAGCACACCTTTTGAAAAAACAATGACCTGTATGGAATAAAAGCCTTTCCACAGTTCTTAGAAACCTCATCATTAATTATTTTCAGATGTTATCTTCTTTTAAGATGAAATTGTCTGGTTTCAGTTTCTAGCTATTGAAGTGTGTTAACCTACATCTGCTAAAGTGAGGTGCTCTGTTCTCTGTGTATCCATGTGTAGGTTGTGATCAACTCTCCTCTTTGCTTCTCTTTGAGATAAATACACTTAGCACTTGGAGACTTTTGGTCTGTACATATTTTTCATCCCCCAGTCATTCTCTTGCTCCTTTGGTAACTTCTTTTCAACATTTTTCTTGATCTGAGGATATAAGACTAGCCATGACAGCAATCAAACTTATGGTAGGTAGGTGTGCTCTTATTTGGTATTCACCTACTTTTACATCTAAAGGGTTATGATATTCTATTGGATGGAGCATCATATTAAAAGCTCACATGCAGCCTATTAGTTGCTGTAGCTCTTTAATCTTTCAGAGTCACTATCTGACAGAACAGACTGTAGTAGCATGGAAGATTTTTGCTGTTACCATGTCTGATTTTACATTTGGGCCTGTTGAAATGAACTAAAAGTTGAAATGAAATGTTCATGTCTCCAGAATATCACCACATCCAGGTCCCAGCCTTCCAGGAGACTGATAATGATGTTAAGTCGCAGAGAACAAAGAGAAAAGATTTCTAGAAACACAACCAAAAATAAAGCTGCTTAGCAAAAATTTCCTGCTCTTAGTGACATTCTGAGACATGAATTGCGTGATTGTTTCATAACATTTTATTTGCCTAAATGAGACCTCCAGTAGCAGCCAGTCAATTGCCTTACTGACCACTATACATCACAATCGCGTTATGGTCTTTCACACAGTTGCTACATTGATATTTTGCAGACTATGTGCCTCAGTGTTTGATGCTGTATCCAAGAATATATAATGCACTTTCACTTCAGACTGCATTCCTGCTAACTCGAAGCAAGGTTTATTTTGCATGGAAAGAGGTGCCAAAACAAGTTTTCACAGTATTAAAACACAAAAATTGCAAATAGCAGAACTGAGAGGTAGAAGAGGTTTCAATATGCTGTTCCTGAAGGTTCAATTGCAAACTGGCTTTGCTCCAAGTAAAAAATAAGCATTTTTCTCTTGAACAGCCCAGTCTTTCTCTAATTTATCTTGATGGTGATCTGCAGTCACCTGTGTAGTTGAAAGCAGAGTACAGATTATTATCTGCTAGCTCTATCTTCTGCATTCATTTTTCAGACCAAGTGTTCAAAGTAATACCTTCAATTCATAATAGACCAGATCCAAGAAACAACAATATTTTCCACTAGTAAATAGTTATTGATCTCAAAGAAGGATTCTACTGCAATCTTCAGTGTATTTTTTCCTCATTTTGAGTTCTCAGTTATTATTGGCTGAGAGAGAAAAAGTGCAATGTGAACTAGTACAGAAAAGAGGATCCAAAGATAATGTTCAGGCTGAGTGAGATAATATTGACCATTTTTTTTCCTCATGTGAGAAACTGGTATTTACTGTACACAGAAGATTTTCTTTGTCCTCAGCTTACTGCCAGACAGAGAAGAAAGAAGACTTGAAAATATGTTTACAATTACCAAAATTTTAAATACAAGAGTTCCCTCATTTTGCTGCTGACTTCTAAGTGACACAACTCATATGCACCTCCTAATGGATTCAATGCTGTTAAAGGGAATTCCACTCTTAGAATAAATGCTATATTTGTATTCCTATGGATCAGGACAAGTGATAAGTAGGATGCTCGGAAAGGCAAAGGGAGGTGATAGGAAGGATATTAAATCAAGGATTTCTGAAGGCAGAATAAGACATCAGGAAAGAGACTAGGTGTAGTAGACTGAGAGTGAAAATAAAGACAAATGTTTCATGGTGCCAGTTACTGTGGGCATGGTATATGCAGTGTACATTTTGATGTTACATGTTTAATTCTAGCATGACCAGGATGTCTTCTGGTGGACCTGTGATTTATGCTTATATCCTGTAGTTGCACAACATTCAAATGAGGGATATCATTTAAGTCCAAATGTAGATTGACATAGCTGTCAGCATACTGGCTTCAGAGTTCCTGCTCGAACAAATTGCAATTCTGTAAAGTGGTCATAGCCTGGGGTTTTGACAGCATCAAAGATGGCACTGCCAATATGACTACACAGCTGTAGGTACAGCAATGCCATCAAGACCATGACTTCACAGAACCTGTGAGAAAAAGAATTTTTTTTCCAATTATGGCATTAAAACATGGGGGATTGTCTGTCCTTGAACAAATCCTTATGAGCTGTCCTTGTCATTCTCATGGCTAGTCCTCTGTATGCAATATAGAGGTGTCTTGTGTGTATGTTTTCTTGCTTTATGAATATGCCTGAGAGAATGCAATGCTGTGACCTGTTTTGTTGTACACATTAATTTATTTACTATTGTTTCTTTCAAGACTAATTGTGATAATTGGTTTTTGTTTTTCTTTCCCTGCTGTATACGTTTTCCATGAGACTAAACAGACTCTTTCTGGAAGATGACAGAGACGAGTATTTGTTGTTCTTTTAAAAATTCATGGTATGGTTTGCTAGACAGGGTAAATGTTTGCTCTCATTATTATATCTGTATTTCATTTTTACGTATTGGCTTTTTCTGAGTTGTTGCTAGTGAGAAATCTGGACTAAATTCTCTTGAGAAGGAATTTCAGATTTCATCAGGCAGAAAACTGTTAGCATCACTAAGGAATGGAAGGAACTTGCTAAAACCAGGGACCTGTTAGTAGCAGTATTTTAGAGACTGGGATAACATCAGGGGCAAATCCTTTGGAACTAGCCTGAAGCAGAAAAGGGTCAAATTTTGCAGCCTGGGGTGGAATATTATCTATCTGTGGAGAGCAGTCTCAGATTGATGTCTTGCTGAGGAATGAAGAGAAGCAAAGCTGTAAGCTCACTGAGTAGAGTTTGTTCTCATTGGTTGCCTTGAGTTTCGTTATTCTGCTGCATATAATGTTTACCCCCCAGTTTACCTTATGGAACTGATTTAGTGGCATTGACTGCTTACTGAGCTGCAGTTTCAGTTTTTGGTTTGATTTTGCTACAGTTTTCTCTCTGAGCCTATTGTTCCCCCTTTAGACTGTCAGAATATAGCCTTAAGGGTACCTTCCCCACTGCTAGGTGTGTTTCAGCTCAGTGGTCTGTTTCAGGGCTTTAGTGCATTTTCTCTACACATTTTGTTTTGTTTTTTTTTTTAAGTGGACTGTCTGTAACTTCTGCCTGTAATGCAAAACATCTAGCTAACCCTTTGAGAGGGACTCCAGTACACAACAATTAGCTAGGAGTTGAAGGCTGTGGCTAGCATGCATCTGAACTCCTTACCAAAGAGGGATGAAGAGGGCTCGCATTGTTCAGGTATCCTTAGGTTTTGAAATCGCTGTGTGGCTGTATATTTAAACCTTGGCTCTGCCAGGCTTTTCAATATACTTTCATTCTGCTGCTGTTGAAGAGTGCATTTCCCACTGTTGCATTTGCTGAACTCACACAGCAGCATGGCTGTGATCCTGCAGCAAGATAGTGGTGCACTGAGGTAGATCTTTGCATATGGTGAAGTGAGGAGTATCAAAATTGAGCTGGCTGAATGGAATGATTAACTGTCTATGAACCCACATATAGCCTCCGGGACACTGGAGCTCAGAGAATAAGCTCTATAAACAGAAAATAGAAATCTGAGCAATTGTGAAATGACACTGAAGAGGAAGATAAATTTAATATCTTGGTCTCAGCTATGCTATAAAAGAAATAGAATAAAAACTACCTTAAAGAAAAACTTGGCATGATCCATATGAATCTGTGAGACATCCTGGGCTCAAAAACTGTGTAACATGTTTGTAAAAGTTTTGTGTAAGAGTGGTAGAGGAATTTTAGAGTATAAGTTGGGTAAGAGGTAGGTTATCAGTGGCAAACCTGTGTTAGCATATAGACAGCAACTATGAAATGCATCCTTGGATCTGAAAAGCCTAAGTTCTTTTGTCAGATTAGTTCACGTTTTGAGGAAAGATATTTTCACATTAAAGAAAAGTTGAACATCTTCTATTTAAAATGCTATTAGAAAATAACTAAACCCACTAAGATAATGATATAAATGGTATCTACATTTGGACTTAAATGATAGATCAAATTGAGTAAAAGTATATATAATTTTTTTTGTTTCACAGAGAGATGAGGGAGTCCATGTGGATGAGTATAACCAATGGCAATAATTAATCCATTTAACGTACCAACCAGAGGGCCTCTGAACATGAGCTGCTTGCAATTCAGCAGCTACAATGACTTGGTTTGTCTTGAAATATGAATAGACACAGCAATGTAGATTCTGTAGATTCATTCATAGGAAGTACTGTGATTGTACATATGCGAGCCATAACAGAGCAGGGTTGAACCCTTTCATTCCCTCAAATAGAATTTAAAACTTAGTGTGTTTATTCTTAGACTAAACATTTCACCGAACCAATAGGCTCCTCTCCCATTTTATTCAAAGTTTTCTTGGCAATACATGCCTGATATTGCAAATTACGTGAGATACACTGAGGGAGATGGTCCCTGGAGGAGCTCAGTTAAGATCATAAGTTGTTACCTGAGAATTCAGTAGCACTGGTGTGGCCATGTGAACCCCCTGCCCCCTTTATATCAAACAAAAACATCAGTAGTGGTTGTGATGGTTGCATCTGGCTTACAGGTAACACAAGAGTCAAGCATCTTGAATCTTGTTCAATAGACAAGGGCCATAAGTCTTCTTCAACATGTAAGGTCTAGCTGAGCATGCACCATGCCAAAACACAGCTGGTAGGCAAATTTGACTGTAATTCAATTATGTGGCTCCATATAAACAGCATAAAGCCCAGGCCCCACTAAGCTCTCCTGCATGGCAGTGAGCTGCACACCAGGATCCCCCCTTGAGCAGCAACACTTCTCAAGTTTGCTCCTCAAGGCTGAAAGATTTCTTGCTTCAATAGATAAATCTTGTCACATTTACTATTAAGTTTTGTTAACTGGTTTGTATCAATAAACATGTTGCTGCTTCTCTATTACAAGTGAAATTCATCACTTGTAATGTGTCAACTGCTAACAATACAAAAATACATTCTGAATGCTGCAGACAGATACTGGGGCCGTTATCAATATTAGAACTTTGTGGGCAACTAGCACACAGTTAATTAGTTTCAGAATATAATTTTGGCGGGACTTTACAGTACTTTAGTTTGTTTGGCATGACCCGGAAAGGGATATAAAAGGATTTTAAAGTAAAGAATTAACTAAATAAATGCGGAGAAGAACACATTAGAGTCTATTAAATAGTAGTAAGACATGAACAAGACTTGATAATAAGTACTATTACATTTGTATCTGAATGAGGACTCATGTCCTTCCCAGTCTAAGTCTAATGCTTTATATCTAAATAATTAGAGGCCAAGAGTAATAATACTATATATAAATCTCCTGGTTATTTGGGTTAAAGCAAGTCTTGCACTAACTCTGTGTCTCACATTTGTATTTGTGGACTGATTTATGCCTTCTTGAACACCCTCTTTAATATTTGTTTTCCTTTCCTCATCTTTCCTCTCCAAATTCTCCCTTGCTGCTTTGAAGTACTACTTAATTCCTGTAGGAGCTCTGAGATGACAGACCACATAATCCTCAAAAAATAGAGAATGTTGTTGATACAGGTGATTGACTAATAAATCTTTTTTGTAATTTTTTTATTTGCTTTACCAGGTACCTGTCTAAATGATCTATTGTTCTGAGGAAATATTTGTATGGATCAAATTAATACTCATAAATAAAATTCCCTGCTTATGTTCAAAACTATTGGTCCTTGTAATGTCAAATGGTTGTATATATTTTAAGTGTCACCTTTAGAACTCTTGTTATTTCACAAAAAGTTAAGAACTTCTACCTTTTATAACCATATGTGTGCTTTTATGCTGCAAAGAAAAGCCTAAGGATGGCTCAGAGGCAGCTCAAGAAAATATTTCGCCATTCTTACCACTTTTTTTTTTTTAATTAAAATTGTATTCTCCTGATATGTTAAACCATTCTTTTGTGATTTAGGGAGGGAAAAAAGAATTCTTAAGCTATGGGTCTCAACCTTTGGGGCCAGGTAAAGAGGCCTTTTCAGGCACTCTTCTCCCTCTGTTCTGTGTATCTGTAATAAGCTACTTAACATTCCTCTATGAGTTTAAAGGAGAAAGCTTTGTTCTCTATCTATTTTCAAGTAAGTCACATAGAGCTTTCAGGAATAGCATCTTTCTGCCTTGTGTCAAAGTCTCTGTGGGATGAAAGTGAAACCTTTCTAAGGAAGAGTTATTACTGAAGCATCTTATAAGGATGTCAGAACAAAAGGTAGCTTCTTCATTTCCTATTATTACTTGGGCCTACATTAAAATCTTTCTTGCTTTCTTAATGCCGGGAGTTTAGACTCACGGTCATGCTCATGTGTCTACAGCATGTGTCTGTCTCACCACACTCACAAATTCCTTCTTAATTAAGAAATGCAACCAAAGAAACCCAGAATTTGAATCACAAAATGAACATGAAGACTCTTCCCTCCATTACTCTCTCATAAGCTAAAAAACCTCCAACAAATAAATAAAAAAACCCCAAACAAAACAAAAAAAAGAAACCCCAATTGCCTCCCCACCTCCAAACCTCTAAATTTTCATCCTCTAGGACAAAATGTCTTTTAAGTAGGGCTGGTAAATCTGATGTTTCTGGTGTTTTCATTTGCTTCTGTCACCTGTCTTCCTGGGGCTCCATCAGTCTTTTAGAAAACAAACTGTTCTACCTGTCAGCTTTCATCAGAAAACACAAACACATCAGAAACTGAGCTTGGAAAAAAGATGCTTGCCTGTGATTTGTTCATTTTCACACTAGACTTGAACTACACCTTATTACTTTCTATACATGCTGTTTTCTCATTCAGCTTGGGATTAAAAAATACGTATATTTTTATTTTGAGTTTGAGTGTCACTACATACCCTGCGGTGCTGTAAATCTGAAACTAAAGTAAGAGAAACTCAGGTTTCTGCACAAAAGTAATGATAGCTGAGCTTCCAAAGTCCTGATTTCTATGTTTAATATGAACCCCTGCCACCTGGTTTCCCAGAGGGAGAGAAGTAGTTTTAAAAGCATCATTTTACATACTTCTAAGTATAGAATCGTTTGCTTACTTTGCTAAAATTATGTCAGCACTTCCCCTGCCAACTCTTTATTTTCACAGATATAACTTTTGACTCTAGAAATTATTCTGGCTGAACCTTTTAATTTAGTGTTGATCCATATGCTGCCCTGCTGCAAGCTGAAGTTATTATGCAGGAGCCAAGAAAGGAGGTGAGGAAGTAACACTTAATACTTTATGCTACCAGTTGTTGCTCCTATGATTAAAAGGAGACAGAACCCCAAAATCCATTTGCAAAAAGGCAGCTCCTCCTGGGTGGCTGTATGTGTGCCAGGTGGTGACATACATAGTTAACCTTTGGAAAGCAGAGCCTCAGTCTGTCTCAGTGTAGGCAATTCTGTCCCCATAATTACAGTATATAATTTGTGACTCACAGATCTTTTTAATCCTTCATGTAAAGGAAGGTGTTTAACAGTCACCTGAATTTACTACAACCTTTCCTAATAATTTTAACACCAACAAATTGTATGTCATTTCTTCTGGACCCTCTCTCTGCATTGTCTGACCCTCAGCTCCTCTGTGCAGCCCTCTTTGCCAGTCTGCCTTTCCCCAGATGAAATCAGACCTAGAGGAAAGTTCTGAAAGGAATGTCAACAGTTTCTCTGTGTAAGAAGCATGAATCTGGCTCTGCAGCTCTCTTGGTTTCCCCCCACGCCTGAGAAAGCACCTGTGAGTCCAGGATATTGCATATTTCTTGGGCATTTTCTCACTGTGGGAGCAGAAGCCGTACAGAGCTGGAAATCCCATGTGTGTCTGGTGCAGCGGAATAAATCACCTGTGGTGGTTATAGTCCACTTAGTGGAAAAAAATAACCAAAACTTTTAACATGTGTTGTCATTGGGGTATGAGCTTCTTACACAGTTTTTACTCTGAAGTCTGGTCAAGCCTCAACTAGTAAAGAAATACAATATTAAATAATAAATAAAAATGGACTGATTAGTCTATGAAAGAGAGATCAAGATAGGTAATGAATGGGTGTCATTCATATGTGCCTCTTGTGCTGCAAAATAGACAGGTTTCAGCTGCAAAGAATATGTCCTTCTATTGATCACATTGATACTCCAGTAAGCCAACAAGTCAGGAAAACAGACTTTAAGCTGTGGATTTTGCTTAATGTTACAGATGTAGAAGACAATTTCTTTAATCTACTGGAAATTTTGATAAAAATGAAATATTTGCTGATTCATCCAGGCAAAATGCCAAGTGTATTTCTAAATTTAAATATTAAAAAATAAACTTTGCTCTAGTGAAGTAATAGCTTGTCAACTTTTTCACTCAAAATTCCCTTTTTAGAAGTCCATGACTCTAATGACTTTTGATACTTTGGTTGCTAATGCATCAAAAGAGGTTGAATGTTAGTTTTTGACTGGCTGTTTTATTTTTTTTTTAAATTCCTCTTTATTTAAAAAGAATGTTTAAGTAATTACTTCCCTTCTCCTGGGAATAACAGGTAACTTTCTAATATAATATAAATGTCTAATAAAAAAAAATAATACAAAATAAGGCCATGATAACTTCATATGGGCTTATAATACATATTATAAGATAATACATATAAAATTATAACATACATACTATGTATTTAAACTGATGAAATTCAATCTAATCAGAAATTAATAAGGGAATATCAATGCATTTATAAAGGTTTACCATTAATCAACAGTATGAACCTGGAAATAGAAATTAATTCATGGTATCTAAAATCATGTTATATATTTTAAATAAAAATATCTTCACACTTGCTGTTTGTTTATAGTTCTTAATGGATACAAAATTATATTCATAAGGATGATAAAAAGAATCAGAAATAAAATGCAGGTGGTACAGGCTTTCATTAGAATTTTTTAACTCTCTTGCTTTAGAGCCTGAATGTTAGATTTGTATTAATATGTGCAATATAAATTCAGCAGCTGCATGCACCTAAATGACAAATTTAGTAACAATATTCACAATAAAATCAAACAGCAAACAGTTCAGGAGTTCAGTGAATGTGAGTTATTCCACATTCTTTTTCAATATCTAAACACAGTACTCTTCACAAAAATTTTATTCAAGGCACACATACCCACTAGTATAGCGTGCAGTAGATAATAATTACTAGAGGAGTTTTGATGAGGGACGCGTTTCTTGTACTTTCACTGACAGTGTACAATAATTTCATTCCACTGCAGTTTTGACAGAGAACATACAAACCCTTTGTAAATATTTTGTATTAAATACTGTAGGAGTCATATTCACAAGAAATTGTCAAATATTTATTGAAGAATACACGAATTTCTGTTCATGAGGAATACCCTAATAGAACAGTCTGTCAGAGAGGTATAGTAACAGTGATTGCCGTAAGATTGTGTAGATTTTGATTAACACCGGTATTGTCTCAAAAAAGGAGAGAAGTATCTGGTCACTGTTTACCATGGCAGGCTATTATTTGTACTAACTGAATAAAAAAAATAAAAGAGTAAGAAATGTTAATAGTCTGAGATTTTGCATTTTAGATATGTTTTCGTTTTAGAACCAATTAAGTCTTGTGAACTTTGTGTTGGTGTTCCATTGATTCAAATAGTGAACCAAAACCTTTTCTGTATATAAGAACTGAAGGACCTAACCAGGTATATTTTTATATAACATTATATATTTGCTAAAACTATACATTTCTACTTCCCTGAATGTGTAGGAAAGAAAAAAAAAGAAAGAAATAGTTGTTGTTTTGTTATTTTTAAACTCTCAGCCACTCTATGCAGAAGGTGATGATGTTTTCTAAGGATTTTTGTTGTTGTTGTTTCTTAAATGTTACTGCCATTACCTTTATCTATTCTGTTTAAGGAGAAAACTTCAGTCTTACTCAAACCTTATTTTTGTTTACCACTGCATTAGGATACTAAAGTCCTTTATTTGTTTTTAAAAAAAAATATTGTAGGTTTTTTAGCTCATTCCAAGGAGCTCTTGGCATACACTTTGGTCTTAGTGAATTGACTGGTTGGTCCCAAGCTTCTGTTATCACTTCTGAGTTTAACAATGCACGTGTATTGACATGCAAAATGTTTTCTATGACATTTCATTTTCATGTGCTGGTACCAGTTATTTTTGTTGCACCTATTGGCCACTGAAAGAATACTCAATGTGACTCTGGCTGTGATGCATTGACAAAGATATGACAGAAATTAAGAGAAAAATAACAGAAAACTTCAGTTACTACCACTTATTCATTAGGGATGCTATTAAAATGATTAATGACAAAGCACAAACAGACCTCAGTAAAGGTCTTTGGTGGTTTCTATAGAGTCTGTGGTGTATTCAATGCACGCGCACCACAGCCGCCCTCTAAAGGACCCTGTGAATTGTACTTGGCCATGCTTACTGCTCCACAAAGAGTTTCACCTACAGGGCAGCTTGCTGGGGTTCCTTACCATCTCCTCTTGTGCAAAGGTGTAGTGGGGCACAGGAAAGAAAATGGAAGGGATGGAGCATGAGGAGATCCCTAAGGTTTGTTTTAGAGGCAGTCTGTCTGGAGTCTGCTCATCCTGTTTATGTAGGTCCTGCTTGAGTAGGTCTGCAGGGAAGAGGCTGACAAGGAGCTCTGCAGCCCCAGGACAATTGCACGGTCTTATCATCACAAATGGGGCAAGATGGATCTCTCATCTGGTCTGCTTATGTGTTCTTTCTGACTGTTTATATGTTCTCAGATAATCTGGTGTGCACTTGTCCTGATGATGGGCTGCAGCTGTTTCAGCATCTTTTACATATTTCCTCTGTCTTGCTAATGATTCTATGTGACCATGAGGAGGTAGGAATGGCATTCTGGAGTTCTTATGATCCAATAAGATGACAGTGCAGGTACAATTGTATTTGCAGAAAGAATATTTTAATTTAAGAATATTTTAGGGTCCTGCGCCTGGGTGGTTAGGGTAAGCACATAGCTGAGACATGGTACTGATTGGTAGTATTGGATTGGTGATAAATGTGATCAAAATATGACTGAGCAGTACAGTCACAGATGGACCATAAAATGTGTTTGATGATACTACTGTTTATCAGGAAACAGTAACTAGAATTAATTGCACTATACAATAAAGAAGTATAAGAGAATATTTATTTTGAAATCAGTATGATACAAGGGACATACATATACATTATGTGCATAATCATATACATTTTTTAATTAAAATAGTATCGGTTAAATTATGTAAACAGCACTCCATCATACAGCTAATTCAAAGATGTATGTCAGAAATAAAATCTCTTGGTCAATTCATTGAGGTGAAAAATCTTAACAACCACAGAAAATCCAGAGGCTGGATCATGAATTGAGAATCTGACAATGAATGAAAACATTTCCCATATCAATAAATATCCAAAACTGGCAATTGCTTTTGTTTGTGTGTTTATCTTAAATTCCTCATTCCTTGTTCAGGCTGACTATTGTTAACATTGAATGCTTGAGGGTAAAATGGGATCTTTATGCACACAGGAGTGATTTCATTCTTTCTTATTTTGAGATTGAGACAAAAGCAATGAATTAATAAAGGTGAAAGCAAATAGACATATAAAATGTTTGAGTTTTTACAGCAGTAAATGGTATTGATTACCTCGACAAACTTTTCTAAAAATATGTAATTTGAAGGTGATAGTTACTTTCAAAATTAAAAAAAACAGTTTGTAGCTGAAATCTGGGAAGGATCTAGCTGGGAATTCTATGTTCTTTATTGTTAATGATATGAGTTGAGAATTATAATAAAAATCTAAAGTTAAGGGGAAGTAGGGTTCTTTTCTATGGATTTCCATATAATTGTTTTGGTTTTGGTTTGTAAGTGCAATGAAAATAATACCTTTATTACTTAGTAGTGTAGGAGAAGGTGGACAAGATTTCAGACAGATCTTGGAAAAGAAAATCATTCCTATTATGCTTTTCATATAGCATCATTGAACCTTACATGTGGTTTATTATAATAAGGTAATGACTCAAATTCATTTAAAGATTTTTGGCATGGTATTTTTCTGAATTTGCTCTCCTCAGTTTTGGGTTCTTCATGTTTCAGGAATAGTTATAAGGAGACAAAGTATTGTTCCATCATTTATTATGCCTTCATCATAATTCCCTTTGTTTGAAATGCTGTAAAAGTATCTGGTTAAGACTGGCAACTACAGCACAAGAAAGAAGACCTTGTTAAAAACATATGAAAGGAAATAATGTCTCACAGTTTCTAGGGGAAAACATTTCTTTAGAGGTTGAAAAACACATCTCTGAGTATTGTCTGGAGCAGGACTCTCAGAATTCATCTTAATTTTATTAGTTTAACAAAAAGTTCCACTTCAGAAGACAACTTGTCTTTGCTTCCCTGTGTATCATCCTAGCAATCTACATTCAGTATTAAGACCCTTGACACCAAAACTTTCCTGGTGCTTTGATTTCCGTCAGGAGTCCTCCAGGGCATGTAAATGTATGCTTCTGGGCACACCTTCAAGAGCATATATTTTGTCAGCTTTGGGCTCAAGCCTAAACCCTGTTGGGAATCAGTGTAGACATTCTTGTGTTCATTTTGTGTTTGTGTTTGCATTCCAGTCATGTAGGGACACTTGGAGCATGTTTACTGCAGTGGGCCATGAAAAACTGCAGTTAAAGGAAGTGGCTTTTTAATTCCTGTCCTTTGATCAAGAAACATCTTTCTGCTCCATTCTGTACTATACCAATTAAGATTCTGGTAGAAGATGGGAGACACTTGATTTTGCATCCATCATACGTCTAAAGAAATAACACTGTGAATTCACCAGAAAGCACTATTTTAATATGAGAAAATCTTGATTTTTCTTTTGGGTACACATTCTTTGTAAATATGACTGATCATTCATTGGGCTAAAACATGAGACAGACAGAGCAAACAAGCAAGCAAAGGAATTTATTTCTAGCTTTGGCTCAAATTAATAAATAATATGAAGTACCATGAGCAACAGGCTAGAACCATTGCGTTGTTTTTTCTTTATCCCTAGGCTATACAGAGAAGCAAGCCTGACTACTAGGAAGTTGAATATAATAATTTCTCATTGAATTCTTTGAGAGAGAGGTTGGATACATAGCTCCAGAAGGAGAGCTTATGCATTCCTGTCTTTCTCCTCCAACAGCCTGGGGCAGGCAGAATTTCATCTTTGGCAATCCATCTTGGTTACTGTGAGATCCTCACTGGCTCTTGAGCTTTCTCTTTTTTGACAATGATTCCCTATATATTGGAAAACTTCAAAACTCTAGCAGATCCTCTCTTCAGCTTAATGAAGCACTCTTTTGGATGGGAGTATTTATTGCTGCTTGGTTTTCATCCTTTTTCTGTCTTGCCCTGTACTGACATGTCATAATCCTTATACCTTGCTGTGATGGTTTGATCTAGGTTTCCTTAGTAACCAGCTGTAACTAGGAAAGTGGGCATTACGTAGGTATTCCACACGTGTTTCCAACTTAGCCTTGGGGAAAAACTAATTATGTGCCTTGAGTTGTGTTTTGCAGGAAACTGAACACCAGGTGAGAAAGACTCAAATGAAGCTCATCCTGGTATCCCATGATTTCCAACAAGGAGACAACCCAAACCCGTGAACCAGTCCTAACCTCAGAACAGTGACTGTAACCAAAAGGCAAAGGATCCAATTGAACTGAAGCTGGTGCTGACCCCCGATGACACTTGCAAAGATACTCACTTGGTAACAGAAAAGAAATGGTAATCATGTCATCTAAGAGCTCAGCACTGTATGTCCCAGGTCAGTAATGAATTTACATCTAGTCTTGTTTGACACTTTCTTACTCTGGATATTAAAAAGAGTATTGAGACAGTCTTTAATTTTGTGTGTGTATGTAGTAAATCTGGTTTCGTACTATAGCATAGGATCTAGACTTTGAAAATCTGTGATCTGTGATCTTTACTGTATGATTTTGGTTCACAGATACCTCTGTCAGAAATCATTGGTTAGAAGGAGATGAAATTATCGTGATAATATTTCAACACAAATTGAGAGCAAATTTATTAATATGCATAAATAACTAAAACAGAATTTGTATTAAAAAAATATCTCCATATGCCAGGTTGACTAAATTCAATTATCAACAAAGTTGTGGAAATAATTTAAAAAGGAGCAAGAATGCAAGTTATAAAGCTATGTGATACTCGTAAAACAGCTCCCCCCCACCCCTATCCGACCCCAAAAAAGAGGAGGGGGTGGGGGGGAAGGAATTATTGCTAATGCAATAAAACCTTCATAAAGTTTTAACAAAAAAAGTACAGCTGAAATAAGGACATGTAAGAAGCAAAAGTCTGTGTGCACATTTAAACCTTTATGCTTTATACAATGGTTCTGCACTGATTCATTATTATGAATCTGATTAAAAACTTTGATATGCAGAAGGTATTGCACTTGAGATAATTCTGGAGACAAATAAATCACGTGGATTTAAGTGATTGCCTAGAGACAAATTTTTATGACCTGATTTCTTGAAGTGCAAATGAGCAAGGGAAAGGACTAATCAGTGTACATGTGTTTATACATCAATATATATGTCTAAATAGCAAATTGATTCAAAAGCAGAAGAGTGTGACTGACTAATACTGCAAAAAAGGAGACAGAGAGAATAGGAAATGAAAGGTAAAATTCTTTAAGAAACATTCACATGTCTGAACATCTATACACCTACAGTGAGAAAGAGGACAGCTTTTGTGAAATGCCTATGCTTGTTTCAGGAACTAATAATGACTGAAATTAGAAATAATGAAAACAGTAGAGGGTTTTAAGGTAAAATGAAATAAAGTAATGACTTGGAAGAATGAGGATAGTATAAAGTACTTTCTGTCCATAAGTAACTGGAAATAATAAAACGAACTACAGGCCAACAATTTACAATCTCCATATCCTAATAACACACACTCAAGAGTCCTAAAATACTATGGCAGGTACACAGCACATCTGTGGCCTACTGGGGATAATTAATAACATAAACTGAATACTGGCTATAGTGTAGGATGCAAAAGATTGAGAATACTGTGCTACTGTTCAAAGAAGGCACGTGGAAAACTCATCTGTCCAGTCCAACAGGCAACGTACGTAAAAAGTGATACAAGAATTAATTTTTAGAAGAATGAATTAAAGAATGTTTATACAGTCAGCAAGAAGGGACATGGTTTTAATGAAATCAGAGCCTATCAAACACTCCAGATTCTAAACTTTACAAATTTGTGTGGTTTTTTTGATAAAGGTAGCTGTAAAAACTCTGAGGTTTCTGTTGCACAAGAAAAACAGCAAGAGAAAACAAAAAAAAAAAAACATATAGCAAAATAAACCCCAGGTCTGAAACATAGGTAACAATACTGATAAAAATAAAAAAAATATTTTTAGTGGTGATAACAGTTCAGATCTTGAACAAGATCAATTAATTCTTTATTTTTGTATGCAGCATAACAAGGTGGTATGTCTTTTCTGAAAAGATACCTCACCCAACCAAGACTCAGAGAGAATTATGGTTTAACCAGATGGGTTGATTTGCCTCCAACTCTAAAAAGTCAGAGCACCTGTTTATTCTAGTTGCCAACTGTTGAGTGTGTCAATAAATTACCTATTTTTCCATTTTCTAACATTACTTTTGTGGCAAAAAATGTTCCCTATCTTCAAAATATCAAACCTCAACCCCCAAACTTCCATGAAATAATTAAAAAGAAAAAGGTTTGAAAAAGATATTTGGAAGGGAATACAAAATAGTAAAGGAATAAAAATCAGAGAAAGTGCACTAAAAAGTTGACACAAGATCACAGTTATGTGAAGTACCAAAAATAGGGATGTGCCAGAAGAATAAAATCATAGAGTGTGGTAGGCCTGAGACCTACTTTATTGCTAAGAACATCCTTACTAAAAGCTAATGTGCTGTGTAATGGCCATAACTGTATTATGAGCTTGAAGGAAAGCTAAAAATATCTCTTATCTCTAAAATGCTCTGTAGCATGGGAGATGTCACCCTGAAGGTAAGAAAACAGCTATTTACTTTCTAGAAGATCAGGAGATAAGTCTTTGCTGCAGCTATGTAAAGTGGGCATTTCCCAATTAAGCACAATGTTGTTGAGGTAGAATGGCTTTGAATAGTTTTGCTGCCAAGAACTCCTAACGGCCTTTTTCACTTTTATTTTTAATGGCTTGACAAACTGAACACCTATTCTCAAGTGGTTGGTGCGTTTAACTAATGATGATTATAATACAGAGTCAAGTTCAAGTGTGACAGTGGAAAAGCAATAGAATACTATATATAGCAATCCCTTCTTTCCCTACAATATGTACCTTCAGCCCTCAGAAGGTGTTTTCTCCCTTGAAATGTATGTATTCAGGTCTCTTAGAGAAGCACTGCTGGATGCCAGCTCTGCACCACTAGGATTCAGATGGGTATAAATGATTGGGAATGGCCATTGCTACCCAAGTATGGCACTGGAAATGATTAGAAAGACAAACCAGAAGAATCTTTGTGAACGTTTCTTCATCATTGAAGCACAGACCTGTCTAAGTACTAAGGGAAGTTGGAAAAAAGTGTCACTGATATAATTGCCAATTCACTTTGATCTCTTTTGGTAATTTCCTTTTAACAGTCTCAGTATTTTGTGTTTATCTGTATTCTGGTATTTTAGGATAACAGGACTGCCTCCTATAAAAGCAATGGTAACAAGTCTGACATTGGCACTGAAGGTAAAATACATTTACAGTATATATAAATTCAGCTAGATGTGCTTGAATTAAGTTTTAATAAAAAGCAAATTTAGAAATGGTTTCCTTTTGGATATTATCACCAGTTGGAATAAGATAATTAAATTAAATGACCATGGAATCCCTTAAGAAAACTGCAGTTTCTTTTCAATCAGTCTCTTAGATACCATGAATTTATAACAAAGCAATTATTACAGCATCTAAAAATTGATTTATTTCTAGATATCATTTTAAATAAAATATTTCAAATCACATTTAAAATAATATCAAGGAAATATATATGAAGAATTTGAGAAAACATATTTTTACTGTCGTATCTGGTTTGGCAACCTGAGATTTTACTTAGAGAAATTTTTATGTAAGAAGCTATTTGCTCAAGGTGATGCTTTCTTACTCAGATACATAGGGCCTTTAGTCATTTCCTGAAGGCTTATCTTACTTACTCCAACAGTCTAATAAGCTAGTGACCTTGCCATAATCTTCCTCACTGAAAACTGACATTTGTATTTGAATGATTAAATAAAACATATAATGAGGGATAACGCAAAAAAGAAAAAAAAGAACTCATTATAATTCAGCAAAACACATGATAGATTTTATCATCTTTACTGACAATCAGAACCCATGTGCAATGATGATGTCAACTACAATCTCAGCTAATTTGATCTTCTTTTCTATTCGTCTTGATGATTCAGAACTATTGTAACAAAATGAAATAACAGTGCTGCGTATTTCATGGTGGTAGATCAGAAATGTAACTGCACTTGGTTATGTTATCAAACCATCATGTTGACTGTTATAATAACCAGGGAATTCCTCAGCAGTATATAAGTGTCTGAAGTAGATTGTAGGCAATAATAACATAATACTGAAGTAGTATGACACCCTTGGGCACCAATGTAAACATCTGCTGCTTTCGGTTAACTTGACTTTTTAAGATGCTGTATTTTGTACTAAAATGTGTTTCTAAAAAGAGCACTGATAGGCTTCCAAGCAGGGTATATTAAAAATACTGGATAAAGTCTTTGAAACATATTACATTCAGCTGTTTGTTTTTACATTAACATGTGCTGTGCAAACAGCTCGTGAGTGGGTACATGGCACAAAGAGAGGAAATTAGTAAGCAAGGGGTACTCAACCTGAGAAACTGATCAATCTCCACAAGATAATCAGATAACAAGATAAAATGTTTTGGCCTTGTCCATCACTGTGGATCATGATAAACACATTTTGAATGGTTCTGTCAACTTTCAAGAAGTTTGTGCTTCCTCTTGGGATTTTACTACACAGGTGTAAGACCCCAGGCTCTCGCTAGGAGCTCATTGCAGGGGTTTTCTGTTAAAAATATGCCAGGCCTTCAGTTCTTTTTATATCTTGAGAGAGGGTACAGGTAAAGATGCTAAATGCATTTCTCAGGAGACCAAATAACACAGTTTTACTGGCAAACTTTAGAAAATAAGGTAACTTGAAAAAATTTTAAAGGGCAACATTCAGGCAAAATGAAACATTTCCTATAGCAATGACTTAGCACTTGCTAACCCATACAACTTAGGAAAGTCCAACCCACCCAGCTTTAAGTTACCCAAATATTAAGAAAAGAGATTAGGAGAAGAAGAAGAAGTAAAGAAAGAGAGAGAAAAAGAGAATTGTAGTCCTGTGCTATTCCAGCTTCCATATGTTCAGATTGTAGGGTCACAACCACATAGAGACTTCATGGTGTTGGCTTTATCTGCTCTGGCCCCCAGTGGCCACTCCCCTGATAAGAACTTCTGGCCCACTGGTCACTCTGTAGCTGGGCTGAAACTCCAAGGCAGAGTGAGGGACAGTGTTCTCGGTGTGCCAGTGACTGACAGCTGCTTCAGGGCTGGCCAAGGAGGCTCAAAGGGACTGGGATATGGAGCAGGGCATTATTTCACCTTTATGAAATTTGACCTGTCCCTTCCTACACACAGAGTTGAGTTGATTTGAGACAATAATTAATATAATGATCCAGCATCTCACAACAGGGTACTGTACTGTGTAAGTATAATTTTGTTATTACTAGAAATAGGACTCAGTCTTTGTACTGACTTTGCAAGCCTTCACAGGTGGGTTTGTCAGACTCATTCTGTCAAAGCTTGGGGTTGAGTTGGTTTAACTGGAACTGTAGTTTTTCTGATGACCTAATGTATATGCTTGGTTTGTTTTAGTTTGAATATTTTTTTTTAAAAATATATATTGGTAGTAGTCATGACTAGCTATGTTCTGGGGAATAAATTATTTAAGGAAGGGTAGGGGACTGGAAATGGGATAGCAGCAGAGGTCATGAAAGTGGGATGCCTTGTAGGGTATACTGTACAGGAATGAGACGGTAAGAGAGTAAGATGGACACAAGCTAAACACAGAATATTTTGAGTTGGAAGGGACCCACAAGGATCACCAAGTCCAAATTCTAAGTGAATAGCCTATTTGTGGATCAAACCCACAACTTTGGCATTAATAACATTGTCCTCTAATCAACTGAACTAATCTCAGGGTTTCTAATGCCAAGGATCTGTAAACATCTCACCGGGAAACAGTTTAAGAAATATAGACCTGGGAACTGAGAAAAATTAGTTTTAGGGTAACAAAGACAAAAACCTGCAAACACCTAAAACTGTGGAGTCTCCCTCACTGGAGAAATCAAGAACCATCTGGACACAATCCTATGCAATGCACTTGTGCTGGTTTCAGCTGGGGTACAGTTAATTTCCTTCACAGTGGCTAGTATGGGACTGTGGTTTGGATTTGCGCTGATATTTTTTTTGTTGCTGAGCAGGGCTTACATAGAGCGAAGGCCTTTTCTGCTTTCCATACTGCCATGCTGGGAAAGAGACTGAGAGTGCATGCGTAGGAATCTGGGAGGAGACACAGCCCGGACAGGAGACCCAAACTGAACAAAGGGATATTCCACACCATATGACATCATGCTCAGTATATATAGCTGTGGAAAAAGCGAAAGAAAAGGAGTTTTGGAGTGATAGCATTTATCTTCCCAAGTAACCATGACAGATGATGGAGTTCTGACCTCCTACAGATGGATGAACATCTTCCTGCCCACGGGAAGCAGTGAATTAATTCTTTGTTTGTGACTTTTGCTTTCCCTATTAAACTGTCTTTATCTCAACCCATGAGTTTTCCAGCTTTTACCTTTCCAGTTGTCTCCCCAGTCCTGCTAATAGGGAAGTGAGTGAGTGGCTGGGTGATACTCGGCTGCTGGCTGAGGTTAAACCACTATAGTCGTCCAGGATGACTCTGACTGAGCAGGGAGGGTGGACCAGATGACCTACTTGTGGTCCTTTCCAACCTCATTCCATGATTCTGTGATTGTGTGAATGATATTCAACAACTACGGAAGGAGTCAGAGAAGACTGTAATATTTACTATGGATAGTGTCACTGTAGTTCCAGAGTGCCTGTATTATTGACTATCAAGACATATTGTGTAATAGTGATTTTTTTCTATGCTTTGATCTGAAATAATTATTCCTTTATTAGTTAAAATTTCTATAATTTTTGCCATTACATTTCAGGTGTGTTTTCTTTTTGCTCATTACAAGATTTTGAGAATAACTGTATTTGTTCTTAGCACAATGTAGAGATCTTTGAGTAGCAATAGGAATTTGATATATATTTGCATAAAAGTCTAATACTTTTAGGTACTCCAATGCTGCTACAGTTACGTTCTGGTATGGGCATATATATACAGTACTCTCGTGGGTAGGATAGCTAAATTTAAGTCAAAGCATAAAAGTACTTTTAAAATGAGATCCTTTTTGTTTTTAAATCTCCTTGCACTCATACACTTTCTAACGTCTAGTATCAAGAAACATGGGAGTTTAAGAGAGATTGGTAAGTGGCAGGGTAGGATGACTGGGACTAAGAGTCCTACTCCTGTCTGGAGGTTTTCTTTTGAAAGGAATCTGGTGATAAGTTTCTCAGTAAGGAATAACACAGGCTTTTGTCACAAAAAGCACTTATTTTTAACAAATTTACCAAATTTTGCTATCTATAGCTTAATGATCATATATTCCTCTCCCCTTCTCATACTTGCCTGAAATCAGTCACTGGACTAAAAAATTGCTGCAGTGTATCATAAAGACACTTATACATATATGTGAAAGTGATATTTTCACACAAACCTTTTTTCTCTAAGAAACTCATTTTTCTAAGGAGCAAAATTAGTCTGAACTTGCCATAGGATATACTAGTATAAAAGTTTTAATAAGTGTTCACTATTTGGTTTATCAGTGAAAATTTTTTTGTGGAACCAAATATGGCATAGATTTAGGGAAGAATGCAACTCACATCCCAAGTGCATCAAGTGTTAAGAGCAATTTATATTTTCAAGCAGTGATATTCAGTCTCTCATTTGCAGTAGGACGTGTAAGACAGTAAATAATGTAGGACTCTCATGTGATTAGTTGTGCAGGTACTAACAGTGTATGAGTGCATGCACACATCCCCATCAGAAAGGTAACATAGAGAACACTGCTTGATTTTCTGTGCTGAACTGTAGTTAGCAACTCTTTTCTAAACTTCTCCTTTTACCGATGTCTGATTTAAACCTGTACCTTTACTAAGATTTTCTCTCAAGGTTTCACATCCTGGCCATTACCCTTCTTACTTTATTTTTATTGGTGTATATCATTCTGTCAGGTATCTAGTATCTAGTGCACAGGCTCTTTACTTGCAAGTGACAAGTCTTTTATTTGTATTTCTTCCCTCAGGAGAGGAATAACTTGACTCTTTTATTGCTCTTTCTGTAACCATAATATTTACCTTTTACCACAAATTTGCTCAAAGTGAGAAGACTCCTACAGTTCAAGCATACTCTGATATATATACAGAGCTTAAAAGTTCCTGTGCACATTGCAGCAATATGTAATTTATAAATATTGGTTTTGTTTCACAATTAAAATTTTCATTCACAAGAACAGCTTTTAGCTCTCGTGGTTCTGTAGATAACCTTCATGGGTAGGCTGAACTGAACAGTGGCTGTGTCTGAAGAGAGACCACAAAAGAGACATATATATGTGTATAGGTGTATCTCTAGCATCCTTACTTTATGTGGATTAAAGAACAGGATAAAATGTGACCACCAGGAATCTCCTAAATTTTGGTGACCTGAATCTCTTAAATCCTTAATCTGTTTGCTCTATTCAGGCTGTTCTAAGTGTGAGCTGATAAAAACTCTATCTTAAAGTGCAAGGTGAACCCCATATGTAGGAAGGTATGCAAACAACTGTTGTTAAGCTCCAGTAGAAGAGGAGCAGACAGCCACAGTTGCTTGCTCAAAGCGTGCCACGTAGGGAAAAATGGTGAGGTGCCACCTTGGGGGGTGTTAAAGGCTAGAATCTCCCAATGAAACCTTCTGTTCAGTTAATCAAATATAGACCTCTATTTCACCCTCCTCCCAAGGCAATGTAAAAGCTAAGCTCTTCTGAAGAGTTAGTTAGAAGAGGAAGGATATTTTTAAAGAGCCTTCATCATTGTCTTTCTTCTGAAATTCGGGGGGTACCTTTTTTCTGTTGAAGCTGTGGAAGGAAAGCATGACTTTTTTAAAATTATGTATCTAGGTTCCTGATTATTGCACAGGCTCATAAAAACTCCTATGATAAATCCAAATGTCTCTCACTGACTCTTCTGCTACAAGTTCTTTTTATCTGTGTGGGGTGATAGGCTGATAAGCCTTTATGAGTTGAGGGAAAGGCCTCAGACCCCCTGGAGGAGTGCTCCCAGCAGAAGACAAAACCAAGGCAAACTGATAAGTGGTGGATGTTACCAAAGAATGGAATGTTATCAACTTAGCATGGCCTTTCTTTGACGCATCCTGCCTCTGCAGACTCAAGGAGCCCACTCCCTCTCAGGCATCTGTATCACGCCCCCAAAAAGATTGACTTTATTCACACAACCACCTGAAGGTAAAAAAAAAGAGATAAAAAGAAGTGCAGTTTAACTGCAACTTGGGGAGAAAAACTTCCACCTCTGGGAGGGCAACCTACGAGCTACCCTGTCTCTCCCATTCCATCAACATTGCAGGGGTAAGCAGCTAAATTCTTACTTTATTTTCTTATGCCTTACTAATTATATTTTGTTATAGCTCACTGGGTGTATACATGTTAATGGGAAGTGGCTATGTTTTTCCTGTTGCTTTTCTTTTGGGTTACTGAGTGTGTTTACATGTGGTGCTGAACTGTTGTGTTTCTTTTTAGTAATCCTCTGTTAGTTAAGTTTGTCATGGGAGTGATATACTGCTGGGGTGGCCTATAAAATGTCTGTTGTGCCGGTGTATTTTGGGGTATTTTGTACAATCCTGCAGCTAAATGTTATCACCGATTAAGTAACCCATGTAGTCATTGTCACGTACCTGTATTAATAAATGTTATTCTGGGAGCTATCATGAGAAAAGTTCTTTTCTTTTTTTTTGTTTTTGCTATTAAGTCTTGCCTCAATAGCAGAGGTTAGAAGTCCTTCCTACCTATGTACTGGCCGTGTGGTTAGGCAGTTTTAGTTTCATAAGGGTCTAATTTTTCTAGAGCCGCTTATGTAGCTGATGAGTTCTCTTTGGCTTAAGTGAGGTCTTCCATTCCCTGGCAGGCTTTGTTTGCTGCTCCTTCAGCTATCAGCAGGTGACTCAGAGGGGAGTTGGAGGCGGGGCTTGCTCGTTAGCAGGAGAGTGAGAAGGCTTTAAAAACATCTCTAGGGAGCGCAAGCAACCTTGAGCGCGGCGAACAGGAGCGGGCAAACAGGGGCGTGGCACATCAGTGAGGGCGTGGCACGGCAGTTTGCACGTCAGTTCGCGCAGGCAGGGCATAAGCCTAGGTATTTCTGCGGCCCTTTTTTTTTTTCTGTTTGTTTGTTTCTCTTTTCTACCTTTCCCCACAGCTCAAGGCAGTCAAGCCTCCCAAAAAAATGAAAGCTGTTGCTCCTGTTACCAGTAGAGGGGTGTCAATACAGACAGAACCCTCTAAAAAGGATGCAGCCACTCAGGCCTCTGGCTGCATAGACTGTCTGAGCCTGGACCTACTACCAGAGGACAGTATGAGAAGCGCCTGTATACGATGTGAGCAGGTGAACGATTTGCTGGGTCTGGTGGCAGAGCTAAAGGAAGAGGTCGATAGGCTCAGAAACATAAGGGAGAGTGAAAGGGAAATTGACTGGTGGAGTCACACCCTTTCCACTCCTAAGGAAGCCTAGCAGGAGGTGGTGAAGCCCAGCCCCTCCTGCCATCAGGCAGACAGAACAGACCATAGCGATGGGGACGAATGGAAACAGGTGCCTGGTCATAGAGGCAAAAACACCCCCTCTCAACCCCTTTCACCTGCCAGGGTGCCCTTAAAAAACAGGTATATGGCCCTGGACTCAGACAGTCTGTTGGAGGACAGTCAGGAGGAGGATCTGTCTACAAGGTCTTCTGGTTACCCCCAGTCTACCGGCCGGGTTACAACTACAGGTAAGAGGAAAAAGAGAAGTGTTGTTGTAATCGGTGACTCCCTTCTGAGGGGAACTGAGGGCCCTATGTGTCGGCCAGACCCGTCCCACAGGGAAGTTTGCTGCCTTCCCGAGGCCAGGGTGAGGGATATTACCAACAGACTTCCTAAGCTTATCCAACCCTCAGACTATTACCCGCTGTTGGTTGTCCAGGTTGGAAGTGATGACATTAAGAAAAGGAGTACCAGAGTAGTTAAAAAAGATTTCAAGGCACTGACCCGATCTCTTCATGGGACAGGAGCACAGGTAGTAATTGTCTCAGTTCCTGTGCTAACTGGGATGAATGAGGAGAGGTTTAGGAAAGCCCAGCTTACCAATAGGTGACTTAGGGGATGGTGCTATCGTCAAAATTTTGGGGTTTTTGATCACGGGGCAAACTCTGTGTTGCCCAGTCTCGTCAAAGCAGATGGGCTTCATTTATCTAGGAAGGGCAAAAGAACTGTAGCCCATAAGTTGTCAGGGTTGGTTAGGAGGGCTTTAAACTAGGTTTGAAGGGGGAAGGGACGGCAACTGGGCTCTCCAGAGATAGGCCTAAGGGCATAGAGCCCGAGTTGAGAATGAAATCAATGGCCCAGCTGAAGTGCATGTACACCAATGCACACAGTATGGGAAACAAACAAGAGGAGCTGGAAGCCATAGTGCAGCAGGAAAACTATGACATAGTTGCTGTCACAGAAACGTGGTGGGATGACTCACATGACAGGAGTGCTGCTATGGGGGGCGACAAGCTCTTCAGAAAGGACAGGCAGGGAAGGAGAGGTGGAGGGGTGGCTTTATATATTAGAGAGTCTCTTGACTCTGTTGAAGTTGAGGTCAGCAGTGACAAGGTTGAGTGCCTGTGGGCCAGAATCAGGGGGAAGGTCAACAAGGCTGACACCCTTGTGGGAGTCTGTTACAGACCGCCCAACCAGGATGATGAAGGAGATGAATTGTTCTACAAGCAGCTGGAGGATGTCTCAAAATCTCCAGCCTTTGTTCTTGTGGTGACTTTAACCTGCCAGATATCTGCTGGGAGCTTCATACTGCAGAAAAGAGGCAGTCAAGGAGGTTCCTGGAGTGTATAGAGGACAATTTCCTTCATCAACTGGTAAATGAGCCTACCAGGGGTAAGGCCCCGCTAGACCTACTGTTTACAAACAGAGAGGGGCTGGTAGATGATGTAGTGGTTGGAGGCCGCCTGGGGCATAGTGACCATGAAATAATACAATTTTCAGTTGTCCTAGTTCAGCAGGAGGGACCAGCTAACCCTGTGTGTAGGGTGATCAAAGCTGTGTATTCTACCCCCTCTATTCATTCCCCAAGGACAATGGGCCATTAGCAGCAGCTGCCCAGGGAGCCGTTATCACCTTCACACCCAGCCTGAGGGGAGCGGAGCTGCAAATGGGCCATCAACAGTTCAACACCCCCTGGCTCCCAGAGTTAATCACCCATTGTGTGAGTCCCCGCCCAGGGGGAGGGACTGGTTGCTCCCTGAGGGTACATAAGTGGTGGGTGAGAAGACCTCGGGAACTTCTCATTGGATCCAGAGGAGCATCAGGACCTCGACAGGAGGAGATCACCGGTCTCACCCAGACCACAGCCCTCGCCTGCACCAACAGGTTTTTCATTTCCTTTTGCTCTGGACTTGGGGGAACCACAGGGGTCTCAGCACAAGGACAAACAAACCCCCTTGGGTTTGTGCCCCAGGACACTGGGTTATATTGCTGGGGTTTTGTGAGTTGAAAGCAATTTCCCTTGTGTGTCAATGTTGTTATTGTAATATTATTAAATTTTAGCTCTGACTTATAATCTCTCTCGTGGTGAGTTCATTTCCCCTGCTGGTTCACCTTTAAACCAGCACATCAGTCCTCAGGGATGTAAGGAGAGCCACCATTAAAACCTCTACTTTGGACTTCCGGAGAGCAGATTTTGGCCTATTCAAAAAACTGATTCAGAGCATACCCTGGGAAACAACCCTTAAAGGCAAGGGAGTCCAGGAGGGATGGACATATTTTAAGAAGGAAATTTTGAGTGCACAGCAACAGGCTATACCAGTGTGCCGAAAGGCCAGCTGGAGGGGAAGACAGCCAGCTTGGTTAAACAGGGAGATTCTGCAAGAAATCAGGGACAAAAAGAAAGTTTACAGACTATGGAAAAAAGGTCTGGCTGCTTATGAAGAATTTACAGATAGAGCTAGGTCATGCAGAAAAAAAAATTAGGGAAAGAAAAGTGGAATTTGAAGTAAATTTGGCTATTTCAGTTAGGGATAACAAAAAGTCCTTTTATAAATACATTAATAACAAAAGGAGGGCAAGGAAAACCTCCATTCTCTGTTGGACTTGAAGGGAAATATAGTTAAGGAAGATGAGGAGAAGGCTGAGGTACTTAACACCTACTTTGCCTCAGTTTTCACCAGTAAGACAGGTGGCCCTCAAGACAGGGAGAGGGAGCTGAATAGCCCTCCTGTATTCCAGGAGGATATAGTTAGTGACTTACTGAGCCAGCTGGATCCTAACAAGTCTATGGGACCAGATGGTATCCATCCCAGGGTGATGAAGAAGCTGGCAGAAGAGCTTGTCAAACCACTTTCTATCATCTTCCAACAGTCCTGGCTCTCTGGGGAGGTCCCAGATGATTGGAGGTTGGCCAATGTCACCCCAGTCCACAAAAAGGGCTGCAAACAGGACCCTGGCAACTACAGGCCTGTCAGCCTGACCTCCGTGCCTGGCAGGGTTATGGAGCAGTTCATCCTGAGTGCAATCACACAGCACCTTCAGGGTGGACAAGGGATTAGACACAGCCAGCATGGGTTTAGGAGGGGCAGGTCCGGTCTGACCAACCTGATCTCTTTTTACGATTAGGTGACCCACCTGGTGGATGAGGGGAAGGCTGTGGATGTGGTCTGTCTGGACTTCAGCAAGGTCTTTGACGCTGTCTCCATAATATACTCCTGGAAAAGCTGGTAGCCCATGGCCTGGACAAGTGTACCCTCTCCTGGGTTAGGAGCTGGCTGGAGGGCCGAGCCCAGAGAGTGCTGGTGAACGGAGCCGCATCCAGCTGGCGGCCAGTCACCAGTGGTGTTCCCCAGGGGTCTATGTTGGGTCCAGTCCTGTTTAACATCTTTATAGATGATTTAGATGAGGGGATTGAGTCCATCATCAGCAAATTTGCTGATAACACCAAGCTGGGAGGGAGTGTCGATCTGCTGGAAGGCAGGAGGGCTCTGCAGAGGGATCTGGATAGACTTGAGAGATGGGCTGAAGTTCAATAAGGCCAAGTGCCGGGTCCTGCACTTTGGCCACAACAACCCCCTGCAGCGCTACAGGCTGGGCACAGAGTGGCTGGAGAGCAGCCAGGCAGAAAGGGACCTTGGAGTACTAATTGACAAGAAGCTCAACATGAGCCAACAGTGTGCCCAGGCGGCCAAGAAGGCCAATGGGATCCTGGCCTGTATCAAAAATAGCGTGGCCAGCAGGACCAGGGAAGTGATCCTTCCCCTGTACTCTGCATTGGTGAGGCCACACCTTGAGTACTGTGTTCAGTTCTGGGCCCCTCACTTCAGAAAGGATATTGAGGTGCTGGAGCGAGTCCAGAGAAGAGCAACAAGGCTGGTGAAGGAACTGGAGCACAAGCCCTATGGGGAGAGGCTGAGGGAGCTGGGATTGTTTAGCCTGGAGAAGAGGAGGCTCAGAGGTGACCTCATCACTGTCTATATCTACCTGAAGGGAAGTTATAGCCAGGTGGGGGCTGGTCTCTTCTCCCAGGCACTCAGCAATAGAACAAGGGGGTACGGGCTTAAGCTCTGCCAGGGGAAATTTAAGTTGGATATCAGAAGAAAATTCTTTACAAAGAGAGTAATCAGGCATTGGAATGGGCTGCCCAGAGAGGTGGTGGATTCACCATCCCTAGAGATTTTTAAACGCGGATTGGACGTGGCGCTGAGTGCCATGATCTAGTAAATGGACTAGAGTTGGACCAAGGGTTGGACTCGATGATCTTGGAGGTCTTTTCCAACCCAATCGATTCTATGATTCATAGGGAGTCAAAAATCTTTCCAGCCTGTCTTTCATCCTGGTTTTGATAGGCAGTGCTGGGCTCATAAAGTTTTGATTATCCCAAGGGCGCTTATAGCTATTAACTTTATATAATACAGTTAAGACTAGAAATCTCTGCTTTTCTGTCTCTCCTTCCTTTCACGTTACAAACTGGACTATAAACAGTTAACTCTTGAAGAAATACTTTCAGATGTAGTTAATTTTTTAAAGCTGTTGATGTGCAAATGTATATTTATTGCAGAAATTGATTTGTTCACCAGTGACTTGTCATTTATGCCTAGCTGTATCCTGTAGTATATATCTACATAAACTAAACAAAATTGTGTAATATTAAAAAGGCACTTTCAGTCTTTTGAAGTATTGCCCATAATGACCTTAAATCTTTTTGTTGGTCTGTGTTCTTTGTGATTGCTTTTAGTTGAGTCTCTGTGATTGTATTCTGTTTCCAGTCTCATAATTACCGTATACTTTTTGTAATAAACTGAGATAATAAATCAGTCCATAGACTAAAACTATTAAAAATTTATTTATTTGTTCTGCTTCTTAATATTTTCTGAACACTATTGGCATTAATTTTACACAGCCTCTAAATCACACAAGAGCCCACACTTAAATTTACAATGTATATGAAAGCAATGAATGATTTTCACATTTCTTCAATCTCTGTTAATTAGTTTAATCAAACTAGAAAGCGGTTTTGTGTCAGGGTGCTGAAATTCTTCTAAATAAACCCTATTTTCTGGAAGCAACATTTGGTTTCAGTGCACTGAATCCAGTTTCCCCTGATGTTCAAGCTGATGTCCTCCAATCTCGGGTTGTACAAAATTTTATGCACAATCTGTAAAGTTTAGAACCTCCTGCCCACAATGCAGTAGAAAATACAGGCCCTGAATTACATGAGGGGCTGTGATCCAGGAGCACCCAACAGCTGTTTCTAGAAAATTACAATCTAAAGCCAAGTGCTCAGCCCATGGGTTTATCCACTGCACTTATGCTGCAGACAGAAACAGTAAGGAAAAAAATGGAATTATTGTTTCTCTTTATAGTGACAGAACTTAAGCACGGAAAATTTCACTCTGTTTCAATAAAGTGCTAAGTTATGCAGACATTTAAATAAACACTTGATCTAATTCCTACTCAATAAACTTACATAAGTGTATTCTTGACATGTAAATGAATGAAGTAATTCACAAGCCTTAATGCTTTTCAGAATTCTGTTGTTTTCAGTTGTAAACCCTTTTTCATAAAAAAAAAAAAGTATTATTTAGTTATCTCAATGTATGCCTGCAACTGCACGGCTGAGCTTGGTCCCGAATGGTTTGTGATCCATACTTGAGACATGTATCAAATTAAACTTCTGTGATTGCTAATCTAACCTTTACCATAAAATACTCTTTAATGATTAATTTACATATGTGAAAATACATAACAAAAGGAAATTCATGTGTCAAAATTCTATTTTTTTTTGATATATTGAAAAGCAGTATTGCAAGAAGAGAGGGTCCTATACATTCTGAAATCACAGTATAAAGTATGTCTGTAATTTAGGTCCTCTGAGGCACAGTAACATTTTTTTATTTACAATGGATGCTTCACATTTACTATTTTACTTCTGTTTGTGAATCCAGCTATGAACTTCAGTATATGAAACCATTTTCGCTGCTACCAACTAGCTTGCACATTATTGGTTTTACAAGTGTAGCTCTTTCAGGTTTTGAGGTGTCTTCATGTCTCTGGTATCTCTCCCGTGGGCATTAGGATTTTTGCATCTCCTCTTTATTCCATTACTCAGCACTGGTGTGGCATTATATGCCCTCCAGTCCTCCTTGCCTCTAGTGTGCTATTGAATTTGGTCAATAGTTTTTCCCTTTTTCAGCCTGCCTTCTGCAGAACTCTAAAACATAATTCCTTTGAGCCTGGAGCTCTCACTGCTTTGTATAGTTCTAATTGTCTAATTATCTGTTCAGTGCACAATGGGGAAGGATTTTAACATTTTCCTTCCTTCATTTGGTTTCTGTCCCCTTCTCATCTTTTTTTTTCTTTTTATTTTTTTTCAGTCACATTAACCTTCTCAGTCTTCGTGGTATTTATGACCATACCATGCCTTATATGTGATGTATTTTAATTAAGTAGCATTATTATGCTTGTGTCATTTTTCTTTATTAAGTGTATCTTGTAGCTATCAGGTTGGCTTAAGGAAGTTTTATTTTTATTTTATTTTGATTTTGATTACAAGCACAGCAATATTGCCTTCTTTCGCAGATTCCCTTTTACCTTTATATCTTCAAATACATCCTCTGTGTTAGTTTATACCAAAACAACAACTGCCTTGTTATTTATTTGCAGAATTGGATGAGAATGTTGTTTGGTATTACATGTGTATATATCTGCCTGTTCTTCCAATCTCATTACTGCACTTAATGTACTCCAGGTCTCACCTAGGAAATAAAATCCGCTCTTTTCTTATTATCACTTTGTCCTTTTTATGATTTTCTTTATTTGCTCAGTCAGTTTATAGTCTACTTGCCCTTTCTTTGTTGAGAAATTATGATAGGTTTCTGTAATTGCAATAGGTTTTCAATTTGAAACACCTACAATCCCACTATATAAAGAATTAAGCTGATGTAAGTTTCACCTGATCCTAATAGCCAATAGTGTTAAGTAGATCTAATAAAAATGCATACAGTTAGAAAAATATATATCTTCTACCATTACACATGGCACTACACCTTTATGCTAAGTGATATAAATGTTGTGGAAGCCTTAATAAAGTTGTTTCACAATTCACTGAAACTCGACAACTCCCATACTGCAATACATTCTGATGCCAGTGAGATAGATTCTGAGTTACTCCCCATTACTCTTTTGGAAAATGTTATTCCAATGACTTTAAACCTCTGCAATCTGCTCTAGGTGAACCGACCTTAGCAAGGAGGTTGGATCTCTAGGTGATATTTAGAGGTCACTTCCAACCCCAAACATTCTGTGATTCTGTGAAAGGATTATTTTGTTTGGTACAGAGTCCCATCTAATAAAAAGTAAAGCTATCTAAAGAAGCAACAGTCCTATATTGGAAAGACTATGGTATTTCAAAGAGTACTGCAGATATATGTAGATATTCAGTATCACTCTTTGGTGTTACACAGCTGAAGTTGACTATATGAGTCTCTCATGTGAGCAGAGTTATTAATTCCAACACAAGTTCAGTATTGCTACTGAAAAGCTACTTTTTTTCATGTTTCTCCCTATCTCTAGGAGATGTAATCCATTGACTTTTTGTTTTAAGTTGGCTACAGAAGTTGTTCTGCTATGAGATTTACTGATTTTTAGATAGTAAGGTTTTCCGCAGTATTATTTCAAAATAACTGCTGCTGAAAATTCAAAACATTGAATTTCAATAACATTTTCTAATTTTTTTTCGAGGTGGAGTTTCACAAAACATGAAACAAATGCAATAAAAATATTTTTTTAAAAAACACACGATTTTCTGTTTTCTGAAAAACAAATTAAAAAAATGCTAGTTTAGGAAATCACCAGGCCAATTTTTCTCAAAATACAGGAGATACAGAGAGTTTTTCCTGCCATATGTTGGAATGTACCTTAGGCAATGGTTAGTTGTTTATTTTCCTTCTGTTTCAGCATTACTTCTTAGACTTAACAGTAGTAGCAATCTTCACTTGCTGCTTTACAAATGGAGCATAAAGCTCTGTCACGTTAGAGACAAAGATTCAACTTTTTGAGTTTGAAATTCTCCTGTTTCTATTTCACCCCTTTCAAAATATAAAGGCATGAATTACTGGTGTTTTCTTTGGTGTGGATCACTATTCACATGTCATTTATTTATGTCTCTAATATATTACTAGCAGTACTGTTTTCCTCCCCCCACTGTTTCTTTTTTTAAAACAGAAACAATCTTAATATGCTGACAATCGCCTTTCAACACCCTGTGAAAAATAAAATTTCTCTTAAAGGCATCAATTTTGTACCATGATTTGAGATCTCACTCACTGAAGATTTTAATTCCTTTTCTATGCAGCCTCTGACTGCCTAGTGTATCCCACTTTAATAAACACTCCCCTCTCCCCCCCTTTATTTAATGTATTTTTTTAGTCTTGTTTACTTTCGGTCACGTTTTCTAGTCTATAAACAGTAGTATCTTTAGTTCTATTGCTTTTTAGACTCTTAGGTGTGCCTAGTTGCAGTGACCTAAAAACAACTTTTAAGATGTTAACTGCTATTTGCAAGGTGTGCTTTTTGGTGTTGAGTTTGTAATGGTAAGGACTCACCTTGTTTGCTAAAATGTTTCCTGATGTAGCAGGCCATGCATAGCACAGATGGTAGAATGAGGGAAACAGACAGTAAACTCAAGAGACACTAGAGTATGTCCATAATGTGCAATTTACTGCGGTGAAGAAATCCCATAGCTCTGAATAAGATGGTTTTAGATCTGGAAACATAATGTCATGTGTAAAGTAATTGAGGACTCAGGCTTGGCAGTATTGGATATCCTGTGGATATATTAGAACTCTTGGCACTAATTCAGTCATCTCTAACACTGCACTGCTATGAAACATCTGTTCTCAATTTTCTATCCATTTCTAATCTGTGGGATTAATGCTGTATGCTTGAAGTACTACTGTGCAGGCTATGTTCCATATAATTGGGAGGGTAATCTGGATGTGTGCAAGTGGGTGTGTGTTTTAAAAGAGTTTTAATGACGCTTACGGGAAACACATTTTCCTCCATGACAAACGACCAGCTATAGAAGACATGCCCCTCTCCCACTGTAGCCCTTTTCAGCTGCTAGACAAGCCAAAAAACAAACCCTCACCTGCAGGAGGCCTTCTTTGAGTTGGTGGATCTTTGTACAGCATTCAAGTCTGTTGTCCAAAATTTGCAAATTTTATTTTTTTTCATTACTTTTACCCAATTACCATTACTAAATTCCTGGAGTTGGAAAACAGCTGGCAACACTGCTGTATAGCATGGGGCAATGCAGTAATTGCAAACACATTACCCAAGTAATTCTCTATTTCTTATTTCCGCCAATTGAGGAATCAATTGTAGTATCTCTGAGTGTAAACGAGTATTAGTTAAGCATTTGCTAGAAGATTTGTGTAAATACGTTTTAGTCTGTGGCTTTGCAGAAAACACATTTCTCCATCTTCTCGTGCAGTATGTAATCAATTAATCAAGCCAATAATATTGATTTGTATTCTAATATTTTCAAAACAATTGGATATTCATTAGTATGTGCGTTTAATGACATTTTGATTATATTTGATAATATCTTGACATAGGCAAAGCTTAGACACCAGAAATAAAGTGAAGTAAATGTTCTTTTCACTATACTGTTACTGATTTACTGTATCTATATTTCCTGAAGACAGTGGAGTGTCTTCATTGTATGCTAGAGGAGGGTGTATCCTATAAACTCTTTCTTCAGTTTCTTCCTTTGAGATCAGCCATCTGCTTCAGACAAAAGATGTCAGAAACAATTACTATGCTGCAGCAAATTGTTTTCTTAAGTACTAAGGATTTATTTTTTTTACAGCTTATCATAAAAAGAAATGTGTAGGAGGTAAATCAAAGAAAGAGGAATTCAGGGGAAATATTGTGAAGATGACATTCAGGTTGTATATATGTTTGTGGGTGCCTAATATTGTAAACCATTACAACTTAGAGACACACAAACTGAACAAGATATAACAGCATAACAATATTTTTCTTTCATGGTTGTACTGACGTGAGAAAAATACTTCAGACTCACTATCACAATCTATAGTGTCACCCACCATTACTCTTGTAAAACATGCTTCTGTGCAGACCAATGGAATGTAATTTAGTTTATGCTTTCTTTTTCTTTTTTGTTTTGTTTTTTTTTGTTTGTCTGTTTGTTTTTGTTTTTTTTCTCCCAGTATATGAAGAAATAGATGTTTTTAAGTGATAGGTACGCAAAAAAAAAAAAAAAAGACATCTCTTAACAAATCCTTGGCTTCAGATTCAGTGGCATGGGTGCTGCCAGTTGTTGAGTGTTGTCCTTGGGTTCAGCTGCTGACTGAAGGGACAAAAGCTGGCATTTTCTGGAGGTTGTTATGCCCTGAAGTACACCAAGTGTTTAGTAGCCTGTATAATAGATATTGGTACAGCACAAACTAAAAGGAGAATGATGTTATTATTTTACTTTCTTTTACTTTTATCCCCCTCTCATGTGTTCACCTTTAACAGTACAAACCAGATGAAAATATACTATGAATATTAGTCTCTAAAATGTTGGCTGTTTGTACCGCTCAAAGTAGCACACTATAATAATACTTTTAAAAATTAGTACATCTGTCTCCTTTGATCAGGTAGGGCAACTGTTGCTGACCTGTAGTGTAGAAACAAAAAGTGACCTTGGTAACAACAATCTCCCGTGTTGGGCTAACTATAAGTTTGGTTTTTTTCATTCTAACACTTTAGCATTGTTCAAAATTGTGTTTAATATAGAAGAGAAACTGTAAAGCTGAGCTGGTTTGTATGACTCAAGGAAAAATGATGCATTTAATTTTTCAACTGCTAATCTTCAGACAGAATTCTCTATGTCATCAAACTTTTGTTTCAGAGAGTATTACTTTTTTCCTGAGTAAGTGATTTATCTAACTTCCCTTTTTGACTCTCTGCTTCTTCCCTCTCTTTTCATCTTTGTTGAGCTGGTATTGAAAAACAATTTTAGTTCCTCATAGGATAAATCATCATAGAATTTTTGAGAGTCTTTCTCTCAGAAAGATTCCTTTTGAAATAGTCATTTATTATTAATTTTTTTTCCTTCAAGTAAATCTCCAGAAAATAATCAGGGTCTAATAGAAGTAGATGACTAGCTGACAGGTAGAAAAGATCAATCTGATCAGCAATAAATGGTTCTCAAATAATTTAAGCAAGGTTCCTGCATCTGTTTGGTCAAGTTCCAGATCTGCTTCAGTAAATTCAGAAGTCAGTTGTATCCTTGAAGCATTTTGGATCTTTCTGCTCAAGTAGCACATACTGAACTTTAAGATGAATTGTTTTTTTCTTAGCATCTTTATTCACCTCTTCAATCATTTGATCTTTCTAAGATGTCTAGAGATCTATCCTGAGCCTCCATTTTCAAGATGGATGTTGTTATCTGGGAAATACATCATTTGTACATTTAGGAGGCAGCTAAATAGCAACCATAGTTCAGCTTATATACACAAAAGTCCAGGGAGTCATAGCATGGTTGAAATTCAGGTGTAGTATCCTGACCCTTTCCCTTGATGCCCATATTAATTCCTCAACAACTTCTGTCATGACAATGTAAGCAGTTCAAAATGCTATTAAGTTTCCATTATTGCTATCTCTAAGGAAAGTAAGGCACAGTTTGAGTCTATGTGTGTTTCATGAAAATGAGTAATTATAAAAGATTGCATCAAAATGACCTTGGCAGTTGTCAACACCAGCATTGCTGATGCATTAAAGTGCCTTTTCTAAGTGGAATGCAATTATCCAGTAGTCAAGGAAGAATTTTTTTTCATGCTAAGTGTATGATATATGACTTGCAGAGATTGTCTGTTTGGTTACAAGGATATCTTGCCATTACTCCTCAGAAAGATCTCTGATGCAAAATTCTGCATGTGGGTGTTTCGGTTTGTTTTTTTTTGTGTGTGTGTGTGAGAGAGAGTGGGGGTTAAAGGTTCATTATAGAATTTTTATCAAAAGTGAAGGTGAAACATAGAAATTCTGTCACCTTATAAATAATATTTAAAAATACAGTGAAAACAACATATAAAGGAAACAAACTTTCATAACAGGAATATTCAATTTGATGGAGCATGCATTAAAGACAGTTTTGGAAGATGGATTCAAAGTTGTTCTATCCTGTTTGGGAATGCCTCCCATTTATCTCAAGAAAGGAAATTCCTTTTTTTTCCCAGTTAGAGATGTGTTAACATAAAAATACTTTGAAACTGGGCCTCATAGGACAAAACATGAAAAACTGTACATTCATCCTAATAGATGCAGGCCAAGGTCATCCATAAATCATGATTAGAATTCTCACAGTATTTAGGCTTGCTTATGTTTACAATATATCTTGATTCCTCTATGATGACTCTATTTTATGACTTTTCATTCCCTTGACCTGCATGCCACCTGTGTAAAATATCAAAGCTGAAAACTTTATTTTTATTATTTGCTTTTATCCTAGCTTTAATAACCAGAGCTCGATAAGGTATTACTTTTTTTTAATTGTATATGATTTACTTAAATGATGCATGTTGTCCACTATTAATATTTCAGGGGCATAAGGTCAGACTTCTCTGAGATTGTTCATTCTTCTTATAAACAGAGTAGTCAGTGAGTATAATCTGCTCATCCTTAGCTTATTTTTTGTCACAATGACGTAAAATAAGCATTGCAGCTGTACCTTAATTTCAGCTATCAGACCTGTTGTACAGGTCAGCACACAGTTTGTCACAAATCTTCTTACCCAAGACCAGAACAGATATGGGTCATGAGTCAGATAAATTGGCAAGCCTGTATGGAATTCCACTCAGCATGTGTCTGCAGTACAAATAGTTTCCTCTCATGAACAGGATCATCAATTAATTAGATATGCTATCAGAAAATCACCCCTCAAACTGTTATTTCTGGATGTCTTAATATCCCCATGTAATTAGGTTGGAAGCCATGGCAACAAAACCACTAAACATATGGGAGGCTTACCAATGGTGTTCAGTAAAATTTAGGTGCTTTTAACAAGCCAACTAAAAATAATTGCTTGTAGTCTAAACACTTACTTAAAATGCTGTGTTTGATGTCTACCAGGATAAAGGGACAGACTGCATATGCTGTTGCTGGCCAGAATATGTATGAACTAGATATGGATTAGAGTTGATCAACAAGGAAGTACAAAATAATGCTATTCTTTGATTTCAGGTGCTGTGAGTTTTTGTTTTGTTTTGGTTTTTTTGTTTGTAGGGGGTTTGGCTTTGCTTTTTTTTTTGTTGGGTTGGGGTTTTTTTTGTTGTTTTTTTTTTTTTAAGAGCGTGAGTGCTGATAACTTTTCTGTGCTTACGTTTCAAAGCATATCTATCTTATAGACCAAAATATCTCAGTAAAAACTGCAGATTTTTTATACACAATTGTTCAAAATTGGAACTGTTATGCTTATGTGGCTAATAATAACTATGTTTAGAAAATATAATGTGAATTATTTAATGACACCTTGGTCAATATTTTTTAAAAGAGGTTTTTAACAATATACAATGAAAGAAACCAGGCATATCAAATTAGTCTGATTCATAAATTTTAGGTTCAATCAACTGCAGTCAGAGATACTGGTGAACAAATGCCTTTGATGTCTAAAGTAAGATTAAGTTGACGCGCACACATTATACTCAGCATTGAAAAGTCCTTGAATACTTTCAAGAAAATTACCATAATCAATTTAAAGGGAACAATTTACTAAAAATGTATGTACAATTACACAAATATAAGCTACTTGAAGTGAGTCATTATGATGGGAAAATTTACTTATTACAGGTTTTGAAGGTGTCAAAAAATGTTTGTAAAATGGTCTTGTTGATAAAGCATACTGGATTTCTCCTATGCTTCTAGAAACATCCCTCACCAGAGACTTTTAAGGAACTTAGACTGTGATTTCAGGAGTTTTCCCACATAGGTTAATCATTATTGAAACCGACTAGTCAAATTGTTTTAAAATTGACTAAGTGACAGGAATAGACCTTTCTGGCAAAGAGGGAGATCACCGTGAAGTTTTACAAGGGGTCAGTATTGGAACCTGTGCTGTTCAAAACAGTCAATGACTGGGATAGGAAGACAAGCAGTGAGGTGGGAATATTTGCTGATGATACAAGGTTATTCACAGCAGTGATGGTGATACAACACAGTAGTTACAGGGAAACACTTATGAAGCTGAGTGATTGGCTACCCAAATGGCATATAAAACCCCATTTCAGCTAAATAGCAAGCGATGCAATGGGGAAAAAAAAATCCTAATTTCATATAAGAAACAATTAACTCTGAGGTGACTGTTACCACTCAAGACTGAGATTTTGTGATAATACTAGATTGTCTCATGACAATATTAGTTCTATGCTCAATAGGAATAAAAAAAGCATACCACATACTATTAATTTCTGAAAAAGAAGTAGAAAAATCAGTGAAAGGTTCTTATTATCCTCTTGGCCATACTGTGAATATTATAATGATCCCCACTTCTTAGATTATTTTGCAATTTGAGTCAGAAAAGTAAGGATATGAGTGCTGAAAAATCTAGACTGTCTTCCCTTTTAAGAACAACTGAGTAGGATGGGACTCTGCATTCAGAAAGGAAAAAAAAAGAAAAGAAAAAAAGGTGAGTTAGAGGGGATATGTTAGAAATGTATCAAATTTTGGGTGCCAAACAGAAGATGAATATGGATAACTTCTTCATCCTCCCTTCCAACACAAGAATAAAGAGCCTCTGAAAAACAGATTAAATATTTGCAAAAGTAGGTGCTTTTCCCTTAGTGGGAGGAGATCTGTAGACTCTGGGAAGAGATATTGGATGAAAGACAGACATGCTTGCCTTTTCTACTCTTCCTTTAGCAGCAGCTTAAGGCCTGAGAAAGAGATGATGATACTAACCAGACCCTTGGTCAAAATGATTTCAGCCATTCTTATGCTGAATATTCTGTGCTGAACTCATTAGATACCTCAGGTTTTGGTAGCAAATTCTCTGCATTGCTTCTTAGAAAATGTAAAAGTGTGTTGTAGTAGTAAAAAGATGAATATGTTCATCCATTTGACCTGTAATTCTAACAGGTTTTCTGAAAGCATGTTTGCTTTTAGACTTATGCTCTCCACAAGATTCAGTAGTGCTAGCAGTTTCTTTAAAAGCAGAAGTGAGAGCAGGTCCACATATCTTCTTATTCCTATAAGGCTGTACGTCTAACAGCTCTGGCAAACTTGAAAACCATAAATCTGGTATGAGATATTTAGCATTGACTTGGGCACTTGAAATTTATCTTGCTACCTTTACCTACAGTATCTTGTGCATTCACCACATGTAAGATATGGAGGAGCAATTTGAATGTACAGTGACTGTTCTTATGAGGTTTCCATATTTCTGGAAGTTTGACCATGACTGCTGAAGAAAAGGACACTTGCAGCATACTGAAAGAAGCCAAAAGGAGTGTCATAGAAAAGGGGAAGGTCTTGATGGACCATCCTCAGAATCTGAACTTAAAATTTGGATAGGATGCTTGGACAATCTAGTCCAGTTATAAGTTATTTAATTTAGGTCTAAAGATTCTGGATATTTGCACTAGATTTTAAGAAGTCTTCTCCATCTCTCCTTCAGTTATGTTCTTTGTGCTCAATTCCTCTCCCCTCCCTCCCCATTTTTTTTTTTTACCTTAGAGGCTCATAGTAAACAACTAACAGTAGTAACTGAATACTGAATAGCTAATTCCAAGCTAACTGGATACTCAAGACAAATGTTTGTCGACTCTATCAAGATATTCTCAGGCAATGGCCTTGAAATATACATGAAGGTTTCAACTTTCAACCCCTTAGCTGCAGAAAGATTTCCTTTCAGAGCAATAGTAGATATCTTGCTCATCATCTTGGCACTGAGACCCAAATTTTCACCTCTATGCAGAAATTCTGCTTGTTCTTTATTATTGTATTGGCTATAGCCAAATCATAATTAGCTCAGTTGGAAAATGCCATGAGCAGACAAAATAACATACAGTAAAATTCCTGACTGAAAAAATAAGGAAACAAATTGACAAATAGACAAAAAGGCAGTAATAGGACAACATTATGAAGTAAAGCACTCAAATGGTCATCTTCTGCATGTGTGTATATGTGAGTTCTGAGAGAGTCCCCAGAAAAGTGTGTGGAAAATGCACAGTGATGAAATAGTAAACATTATAACTGAGATAAAAAGAAACAGTTGCCTATTTCCCGTAGAAGATGCTCCATTATATAAGGTGAGTGTGAGATTCTCTAAGTGGTTAATCTTGAATATCTTTGGCCTTTTATTACATACCTACTGAACCATTTTAGCTGCATCAGCTGATCCACTCATACTGCAAACTCAAAACTCCCATATAAAGTCACATCTTCTCATAAATAACTTCAAATAAGTGAAAGTAATCTGTAAGAATAGCATCTCAAAATGCAAGGGCAAAGACAATTTTGACTATTGACAGAGTTGTGAATTTTTGGTAGAGCTATAAACTTGATGGTACAATTTTAGGAAGAAAAATCAGCTAAACATAACAATATCATACACTGCATATTCTATTCACTTTCATGTATTCTGCTGAAGACAAACACAAGAAATTAAGGTCTTGGCAATTATTTAATTAGGAACTATGACAAAGCAGTCTTTAGTGAAATTTAAGGAAGGGAAGAAGAGTAATGTATGTATGTTTGCTATTGAAAAAAAATCTTAGGAAATAATTGCTCAAGCTGCATACTCTGCTAGCAGTTCAATACAATGTGTATAAATACTTCCATTATTGGAATGTTTCATATTAGTGTCTTTAAAAGTGCTTGTAACATTGGCAGTTCATGTGATTTTGTGCATAAATACTTATATGGAATCACATGCTACAACTGTCAAAGTAGGTTATAAACTTATCGTTTTAAGTAAAGCACATATAATAAATACTTGTGGAAATTAGAAAATCTGTATGTTTAGATTTATTCTCCACTTCAAAATGATAATGCTGTTCCGGTACCATCTATGTCTAGAGTACAAGCTGTGTTGAAACATCCTGTGAACTGATTTCAAATCTGTTTCTCTCTTATAATTTCTAACCACCTAATCCTTGGTAATTATTTTATAAAATTTGTTGAGTCCTTATTAAGGTATTGTATAGCATTAAGACAGTAAACACATGCGGAAGAGTAATATTTTGGGAACTTAATTATAAGTGCTATTATGATAATATTGAGAAAAAAAATTGGTTTGCTGGGTACCATAAATTCCACAAGAGTAATCCTGGAAGTGGCAGATCTCAGCTTGGACTAATTAAAATTTCAAATGCTTCTGGACCTTTGTAAAACATCAATTTTTAATCTATTTTCTTAGAGACGTGCATAAATATAATATTTCTTTACTATAATTTTACTAAATATATCTTAGTAATTTTTTATAGTATCTACAGACTCAATATATATGAGTCTATACCACCCTGAAAAGGTGCAAAGAAGGTTTCAAAATGTTTCTAACACAGAATGATGGTAAACTAAACTATGGGAACTACACTAACAACTGAGTTTGAATCTCTTTTCAGTGGTGTATTTGACAGAATTTTCCCATGCAAATGGGAAAACCTCACTCCATCATTCTTCATCTCAGATCCCTGGCCTGCTTCTCATTTGTCAGTCTCTTGGCTACCAGTTCCAGGCTCTTTAATTACTATTTTTTGCTGACATTTCTATATGCTCTACATGTAGACAGCACTTTGTCCAGAATTTGGATTTAAGATTTTTGTCAGATTTGATTTCAATCTACATGTTCTTGTAACCATTGTAAAAGCTTGATACCAAATGGCTGGCATGCATTTCTTAGTTGCTGGACTAGAGGTGACTTTAGGAGAGCAGAGTGACCGTGTTTGTCTCTCCTTTTATTCACAAGTTTTGTTTTTCAATTTGTGTCTTAAGCTTTACTGTGTGCTCTGGCAATAATGATGACATCATTTAGTGTGATCACAGGAACTGAATTCTTTTGCATCAGAATCTTGCAGAAAGCGAGAGAATTTTGACTTAGCAATGGTTGAGAAAGACTAGGACATTTTGAAAACTTTTATGCCAATCAAGCAACATTAAACACAGATTATGAAAACCAGCACATATGGAACACCCCTCCCTATTGTCATAAGCAATGTGTCTGCTGCCTTAGTTCATTGGTCAAATTCCTCTCAACTCTTCTAATACTATAAAATACAGCATATGATAAACTGTGATTTACTTGTACATGGCAATATGCTAACTACCAATATATCAATTTAATTTCTTCCTTGTGGTTACGGAGAGCTTTGTCATGACTCCTGAGTTAAGGAATTTGATTTTATATTTAAATCAAGTATTGAACATATTTTATTTCTTTAAGCAAAAGTGCATATTCTTAAAAAAATGAAACATTTATTTTTGGGCAAAGAACTGGTATCATTAACACACATTAATTACAGACTGGGTCCTTCAGGAAATTTAACATCTGTGTCCATCCTTTCTGTGCCCCTACAGATAACAGCAAAGAACAGTCCTTCTCTTTGTCTATAGATTTAAATGGATTGAAATATCATCTAAATTCTGCCTACATGGTTATCAAATTCACTTACTATTATTTTGATTGCAGTAATTGCACAGACAACAGATATTCTCAAAAATGACTCAGCAAATTGTTAAACAAGGCTATCATGACAGCAGAAGGAAGGTGAACAATCACCTGACTGCTCCGCAGAAAACGGACTGGCCCTCAGGTGAGGTGTTCCCCAGGGTAGATTAACCACGTACCCTCTGTGTGGGTTCTGTGTGCCTCTGATACCCTGCACCACTCACTGATTACAGCAATGCAGTGAGGGATGTGGAAAGGGAGCCCAGCAATTCCAGGGCTTGGGTTGTTTGTGCTTTCAGCTCTAAAAGGGTAAGCAGAACCTGACAAGTTAAAGATCATGTTGGCTTTTACACTCTCTGGTTCAGCAGCTCAGCTCATGTGTCAGAGGAATCCACTTGCTTTCCACTAGCCAGCTGCATCTATGAATATGCACTTAAAACAAACAGCAATAACAAAAAAACTTATTTTTAATAATTTTCATTTTCACTTGCTAGGGATAGTATATACTAGCATGCATTCTCAATTTCTTTTTAATTCTGCAGGAAGAGAAAAAAGAGTCCTAAAGCAGGAAATATATCAATAATTTACAGAAGTAAAACTTTACAGGAATTCTGCAATTACTTCTATAGTAAGGATTCAGGGCTTCCAAATTAAAGTTAATTTACCCTTACAAGAATTCTAATAATTCTAATAATTTTAAAATGAGAAGTGTGAGATTAAAGTCACCACAGAGTCTTAATTTGGTCCAACAGTAATACCTAGTGAGAAAAAATTTATCTTTATAATAAAAAATATGCCATTAAAAACGAGCTAAATTGAACTTTGAGTTTCAAACTTTAAAATGTATTTTTCATAACCATATGGTTATTACCTCATGTCACTATAAAGCTGAGATAAGGTTATTGCATGTAGCATCGTAATATATATTTTATCTGGGAGTTATATACATAATTCATATTTATTAAAATAGTTTATTAATATGTCCAAGGTGAGTCAGTTGACCCTGAAAATCACCATTTTAGGCTTTCTAACCAAAGCTAATAGGACTGTTCATCTAATGCTCTTAATGCAAGCAATGTTACAGAGATCAGAGTTAGCACATCAAGTATGCACTGGAATTTTCTCTCTCCCTCTCCATCTTGCAGTCTCTCTTTCTCTAGCAGTGCAGACCTGGTGAAGATAGTAAGGACAGTGAGCCCTACCAGGGCAAGACACAATCTCCTGTTGAGAAATTCAATCTGCTTCTGTAATTTCATTTATTGTACTTGTAAATATATTTGGAAAATAGCTTGATTTTTCATCAAGGTTCAGAGTTTTTCATAGAAAGTCTATTGATATGAATAATCCACATTTTACAATATATTAAAAAGACAAGATTGCATATTCCTGGGTGTAGTTCTGTAGATCTGTGACCACATCCCTTGTTTATTGCAAAAGAAAACCTTTGGAGAAAAAATAATACCAGGAAGTCACAAAATAGGTACTCATTTAAAGAATATTGTCATCCTGGAATAATAATTATTCAGAAGATATTCCTGCACTTAGGTGGGCAATGGCTGAAAAGAGGAAGACAGAAGACAAAGCTTTAGTAAATTCTCCTCCCATAGGAACTAGTGCAGCTTACTCAGTGTGAGCAAATTTTGTGGCAAATGCAGCTGTGACAAACCTGTCATCATCCATCTTAGGCCAACTCACAGAAAACGTTCTACTTTCTATTAAAACATTTTTTCTTACTTACCCATTTGTTTCTTAACTTTGGAGGGCATCCTAGAGTTCAGAGTTGATATTAATCTAATCCTGGCATTATTACGAGGATAGAATATTTGACTGCTCTCATTCATAGTTAATGACAAAGGTGTCTAAGAGGGCACTATGCCTAATTAATGATTCCAGTATTTCAAAAGTAGAGAAACTATCTTTGAAAGGAAATGAGGCATCAAAACTTCTAAAACCTACTTTTGGTAAGCCAATAAGAGCAGATAGAAAATTATCAAACACTTAGTGGGGAATAATGTGGGAAGGCTTTGGCTTCTGGCATCCACTGAATGACCAGATTTGATTCTGGCAAACCCCCTGGCCCTGTGGATGGTTTTGTGAGGCTGCTCAGCTACTCTTTCCTTTTTTCTCCGCAAGAATCCAGTCTTGCAGTCTCTGGCCTGCCAGTAATAAATAGTATTGGAAGTGTGGAGGACTTAACTGCTATTATGAAAAACAAGAAGGATGTGGACCTGCTGGAGTCCAGAGGAGGACCATGAAGATGAGGACTAGAGCATCTCTTCTGTGTAAGCAGGCTGAGATATCTGGGGCTGCTCACACTGGACAAGAGAAGGCTCCAGAGAGACCTAATAGCAGCACTCCAGTACATGAAAGAGGTCAAAAAGAGAGATGGAAAAGGACTTAAGACAAGGGTGGGCAGTGATAGGACAAGTGAGAATTGCTTTAAACTAAAAGAAAATTTAGATTAGATATTTGGTAGAAATTCTTTATTGTGAACATTGTGAAACATTGGAACAGGTTGCCTGGAGAAGTTGTGGATGCCCCATCCTGGAAAGTGTTCAGTGTGAGGTTGGATGGGTCTTTGAGCAACCTGGTCTACTGGCAGGTGTACTTGCTCAGAGCTGTGGGTTGGAACTAGATGATCTTTAGTGTCCTGTCAAACCCATAATCCATTCTATCTTTCTGTGATTACATGAAAATGAGCAAAAGAGTCTCTGACCTTGTTTTCCTGGCTGGCAATGGATGTACCCACAAATAGAAGATAAAAGTCCAGAAAAGATAGTGGAGAAAATGATTAGGATTAGTTACAAATAACCATAAAAAGTAAAAAGGCATATTTTGTCTACCCTAGTTTTGCTGTCTCAGCTGCATCTTTTCCCAGCTACTTTATGATGCAGTGAGGGCAATAAAGCCCTAGCAGAGTTGTAGATATACCAAGTCTTGACACTTTAGCATATATTGCTCATTGAAATAAGAGATACTAGCAGAAGTACTTATTTGCAAATATAGAAAAAATCAGTATGAAAGTTTTAGTAGCAGAAGTACGGCAGTTAAATTAAATCAATGAAACACTTAAATCCTGACAAGTTTAGGTGCTGAGGATCCACAAGGAAAAATATGTAGACAGTAATTTAGGGTTTGGGGAAGATGCAAGAGAATCAGGAAGGTAGTATAGGTTGTTGCAAATGGTCTTTATTGTTGATTTCTGGGGTTTTTTTTGTTTATTGTTTTGGGGTTTTTTTTTTGGTCTTCACAGTAGTTCTTTCTTCTATTTAAAATGACATGTAGCAGTAGAACTGATAGAAAAACTAAACATGCAAAAACTAATACCTAAAAAAATTGTCAGCCATATGTGCAGAGCTCAAAGACCTGGAGAAGTAATTTTCAAACAGAACAGGAATTTTAGCTTTTGTGCTGTGAATATAACAAAAGTTTGGAGCAAGAGATTGGGAGGTTATAGGTATTACAGTGTTTTCTATATGTCTGTTCTGTATAAATCTGCCTCCTGAGTTGACATCATTCATTCATAATTCTTACCTGTAAAAGAAGCTACTCTTTAATGATAAGAAGTTAATGGCATTTTCTTAAAAATTAATATTCTCACTCAGAAAATTTTGAAATAAAACCAAATATAAATCTCTTCAGGGTGACCCTTTGTCATACAATAAGGTCCTCTGTGAGGACCTCCTTCTTCCACAAGTTAACCATCTCCTACTTTTTTAATGTGAAATAATTTTGGCTGGGGCACACTCAACATGAAACTCATAAATTTGCATGGAGCCCTGGAGCAAAGCTACCATGCTTACATGTCAGAAGCTTGGAAAGTAGGCTGAGGGGTTATTGTGAAAGGGTCAGAAAGGCACCCATATGGCTCTGTAAAAAATTGAGTGACAAACAAAAAAGGTGGTAAAACAAGTCTGAGACGGTATGTGAAGATTTTAGTCATCCTATAGGCTTCAACTCTTCCAGGTCTAAAGAGAAACGACAGAGATGAAACAGGTCAGTGTTACATCATTGTGTAAGGTGGATATTAGATGATGTACTTGGTCGCTCTTGACCTTTCTGCCCCACAGCTTCCTTTTCAGTCCTTCTGTCCATATTAGATACAGATATTGCTCACTGCTTTCAATAATAAGGATAAGGACAGGCAATCGGGACTTGCATGTTTAAAACTCATTTGTTTTCCTCTCAAAAGGCACTTTTATTTGTCACAATCCAGAAAACAAGTACATAGCATTTGTTATAGTAGTTTTGTCTTTCATAAATCTCCAGGAACATCAGATAAGATGAGATCATCAAACCACTTGCTGCCTGGGAAAAGTGAATCTTTGTAGAGGAAACCTACCAAAAATGCCCTTTATAGAGCCACTCTATACAAAAAATGGTGCATGAAATGAACAAGCAGAGTTCCCTGCAGGTAAGATAGCTCTGGATAATTGAGATATGCCACATACTGTATATTTCTAAAAATAATTTAATCACAGCCTGATCAAAGTATCACAAATCAGATAGCGCTTTACATTTGCTTGAGGCTTATGACAGTTAATTATAATTTGGATTATACCTTCATGCTTTAGGCTTCTTTATATGTCAGAAGGATTGCTCCTCTTATTAGAAAGAAGTATACTGTAGTTTACTTTTACATTGCTTTGATGAATTGCCCCCACAGGGCAGGTAACTGGTGCCTACTCATTTGGGTGTATAAGTTCAGTAATGACTTTGAATGACAAACATGGTGTGAATAATTTTTAAAAAAATTTAACTGCACCACATAATTTATAGACCGATTATGTGTGCTTAGTCAAAATATACACAAATAAGACAGCTGTGCTCTACTTTTGTTTTACCAAACCTAGCGAGTATTTTATTTGCAATAAAGAAACTGAAGGGCCATTGAAGTTGTATACAACCATCTGCTTCTGGAATTAGTTTCTTATAAGAGATTTAAGGCTTGGCAATGTTTTTCTGTGCAGGCAACTGAGGGTTTTTTTCTTCTTTTTTTTTTTCAAGGTATGCAGTTGAGTATTAAATGTATTGTTAACAATGCATACCTTACTTCTACCTCCTCATCTCCACTGGTGAGCACTGCTCTTCTGTATGACGCAGGTATTACTTGAGAAATAGGTTTTACCACTAGTGCTTAGAAAAGTGCTGACTTCCTGATTAAATCATAAGCTCATTGCTGAATATGATACATAACGTGATAATAATAGCATAAAACATAATGTTGTTGAAGGCTGGTAGATGAGAGATGAGGCCAATGGAGCCGATTGTGGTATCTGCTATACTGAAATGTTACTGCTGTGATACCAGCTCCAACTTGTTAGACCAGCAGGAAAACCCATTAAAGCCCCATATATTAAAGTATTTAAGATAGGCCTGTGAAAGTAAAATGGGACTTACCACAGGGCTGTTGATTTTACTGTGAACAACATGATATTAGGTGAAGGTTTACTATGGAGACTTAGATTCTTAAGGTAGCAATTAGGTTACTAAGTCCAAATTAAGCATCACTGGCACTCAAAAAATCCCCTTTCAGCTGCTGCATTTCCTTTGTAATGCCTGAAGTCCCTCAGCACTAAATTTTCTGCCAGGACATGTATAGAACTGCCTATATCTTTAATTAACTTGCTTTTGCTGTATCCTTAGTCTGCAGGGGATGTAAAAATAAGGCATTTTCTCATTGTAGCTATCTTGGACTGCCTGAGCCAGGAGGTGTGATCAGAGCCTACTGTGTGTGTACTTGTGATTTCATGCCTTAGAAGGCAATGACTAAGCAATGGAAAAAGAGCTGAGAAATCTTCTGAGGGAAATGGAAGAATTGAATGAGGACATACAGGCTTCTTTCCTAAGACTATAATCAGATGTGTTGTCTGGACCATAGGAAAGACAGACTCGAACTCCTGCTTTGAAGAAAACAGTTCAGCTTCATCATGCTACCTTCTAGTACACCCTAGAAATAGACAAATTGATATCCTGTCAAAAAACTCCATTTCAAATTTTTTGTTTTTGTTGTAGTGCCTAAAATGGAAGAAAAGAACTTTTGAGACAATCAATATTGCTATAGATAAAATAGAAAGCAGGTCTTTAATTAAAGTGCTTTAAGGTACACTAAATACATAAATGCACGATATAGTATAAGGCTCTTACAAATTTCTAACACTACATAATTATCATATCCAATGGATACATCCAACCCAAGAACTATTTGGCCCCAGAAACTCCCTCAAGTCTGCCCCTTGGCACATCTCCCTGGAAGTGAGTCAGAGGTCTCAAGACCCCTTCCTTCTTCACCATCATCATCTTCAGCATCACATGCCTTCTTTGAAGCTTCTCCAAGGTTGCTGGGCCTTCTAGTTTTCTAGGTTGCTTTGACTCGAATGATACCTTATTATATCCTTCTAGGTATGTGTCCCAAACAAGATGCCCTCATTAAAACCTTTTCCTTGAAGAGAACATAAAACAAAATTTCAAGAATTTTGAGGATTCTACACAAAGTGTGAGAAAGGGGATTTAGTAACTGTTAATAACTTCTATTTTAAAGTGTTAGAAACTACACAGCAATATTAAAAATCTACATGCTACAAACCTTAAGAATCTAAGGCATCAGTTGCTTTATATTGTATAAAGTGCATACATGAATTTTTGCTGGGCTTTGAAAAAATATTACAGTTCTTAGCCTGAGAAGTGAGCCAATGAAAGGCAATTAATTGTTAGTCAAGGTATTGAAAAGGTTAGACTAAATTTAAGTGCCCTTTCCAGTGACTGCAGTACATAAACAGGAACAGCTTCAACAAAACAGACTCAACAGACTCTGCTGTTGTGGGATGGCAAAAGGAGCAAAACCAGACTTGCCAGTGTTGATCAATGGGATGGTGCACCAAAACTTGAGGAAATGGACACTAATGGGATCCCTCAAGCTGCCTCATGAGGTATTCATTATAACATACCACACCTGAAATGTTTCTACACTAATGAATGTAGCATAAGGAACAAACAGGAGGGGCTTGAAGCTTTGGCCTAGTCCCAGATATTTGATATCATTGGCATAAGTGAAATCTGGTGGGATGAGACCTGTGACTGGAATGCCCTGCTGGAGGGTTACAGGCTCCAGCAGGGCCGAAGAAGTGGAGAGGTGACACTATATGTCATAGAAGGGTAGAATGTATGGAGCAGTTGTCAGTGACACAGGTGACAGCCTGTGGGTAAGAATCAAGGGGCAAACAAATAATGTCATCATGGGAATCTGCTATAGACCTCCCAGCTGGGACAGTGACACTAGCGAGTTATGCTTTGAGGAACTAAGGGAGAGTTCCAGGTCAACTGCCCTTGTCCTTATGGGGAACTTCAACTCGCCAGACATTAGCAGGGAGCATTACACGGTTGGTACAACCTGGGCCAGGAGACTCCTGTAAAACTGGAGGACAACTTTTTGAAACAGGTCCTAAGGAAGCCAACTTGGAAGCCAACTCATTGATCTGTTGATTCTCAACAGAGTGGATCCTGTGAGCAAAGTTGAGATTGGTGGCTGTCATGGCCAAAAGGACCATGAAACAATTGAATTTAAAAGATCTGTTGACAGAAGGAGAAGTGCCAGCAAACCCTCAGCTCTGGAAATTAGGAGAGCAGACTTCAGGTTGCTCAGGGAATTCGTGTGTAAGCTCCCTGAGGAAAATGTTTTTGCAGGTGCTAGGGTCCATCAGTGCTGGTCACTTTTTAAATGTCATCTCCTAAGGGAACAGGAACAGGCAATTCCTAAATGTCTGAAATGAAGCAGACAAGGCAGAAGGCCGGCCTGGTTGAGCAGAGATCTTCTCTTGGAAGTCAAAAAAGGAAGGTGGTTGCCCAATTGAAGCAAGGTCAGGTGACAGGGGAATAAATCAGAGATACTGCTTGCCACTATAGGGAGAAAATTTGTGCAGTCAAAACTCAGCTGGAGTTGAAGATGGACAGAAATGTAGGGGAAAATAAAAAGAGTTTTTCCAAATATATTAATGATGACAGTATAGAAATATCATATGCCCATTACAGGATGAGGATGGTCACCTTACAAACAGCAACAGTGACAAGGCAGAGGCGTTTAACTCTTTCTTTTTCTCTATCTTTAACATGGATGGTGGACCGAGTGGGTCTCAGTGCCCTGAGCTGGGGGACCATGGTTGCAAGAATGATCAACACTCAGTCAAACCCGAAGTTATGTAGAATCTGCTGCTCCAGCTGGATCCCTACAAATCTATGGGACAGTCTTTTTGAGTGGTCTTGGGAATCTTGAGATGTCCCAACTGACAAAGCTAGTGAACGTCATCCCAGTTTTCAAGAAGGACAAGAAGGAGGACCCTGGAAACTACTGGCCTGTCAGTCTCACTTCAGTGCCTTACAAAATTATGAAGAAGGTTACTGTGGGAGGCATTGAAAGACATGTGAAATACAACTCAGTCATTGATCACAGCCAGCACAGATTCATGAAAGGAAAGTCCTGCTTATCAAACTTGATTTCCTCCTGTGACAAGGTAACCCATCTGGTTATCAAGGGAAGCCAGCTGATGTAATCTTTTTGGATCTCAGTAAAGCTTTCAATACTGTCTCTCACAGAATCCTTCTGGACAAAATGTCCAGCACAAACCTGGATAAACACATCATATGGTGAGTGAGCAATTAGCTCATGGGTCAAGCACAGAGGGTGATAGTGAATGGTAACATCAGACTGGTGACCTGTCACTAGTGAGGTTCCACAGGGCTCCATCTTAGGACTTGTTCTCTTCAATATCCTCATCAATGACTTGGACACAGGACTTGAAGGGATACTGAGCAAGTTTGCAGATGATACTAAGTTTGGAGAAGCTGTTGACTCCCTCAAAGGCAGGGAGGCCCTTCAGGGAGACCTTGACAAATTAGGGGACTGAACAATCACCAACCTTATGAAGTTCAACAAGGGAAAGTGCTGGATGAGGCAACCCCAACCCCAGGTATAGGTACAGACTGGGGAATGAGATGCTGGAAAGCAGTGCTATGGAAGGAGGCCTGGAGGTCTTGGTAGATGGCAATCTGAATATGAGTGGTAGTGCCCTGGCAGCCAGGAGGCCAACTGTCATCTGGTCATGTGAGGTGATTGTCCTGCTCTGCTCTGCACTGGGGCAGCCTTACCTAGAATACCGTGTGCAGTTTTGGTCACCACAATATAAGAAAGATATTAAGTGATTGGAGATTGTCCAAAGGACAACAACAAAGACAGTGAAGGGCCTTGAGGTGAAGCCATATGAGGAGTGGCTGAGAGCACTTGGTCTGTTCAGCTTGGAGAAGAAGAGACTGAGGGGAAACCTCATTGCAGTCTGCAACTTTCTTGTAAGGGAAAGAGGAAGGGCAGACACTGATTTCTCTGGTGACCAGTAGCAGGGCTGAGGGAAGTTGTGTCAGGAAAGTTTAGGTTGGATATTAGAAAGAGGTTCCCCAGGGAAGTGGTCACAGCACTAAGCTTGACAGAGTTCAAGAACTGTTTGGACAATATTCTAAGGCACATAGTATGACTCTTGGGGTTGGTCCTGTGAAGGAGCATGAATTGGACTCCATTGCCTTTGTAGGTCCCTTCAAACACAGCATATTCTGTGATTCTGTGATTCTGTGACATGCCATAGGATAATCATGTCTTTGTAATAGGAAAGAACAGATTTTGTCCAAACTTTGTGAATGATCATATGTTCTAAAATAGATAGGAGTATTTCTTATCATTTTGCAAATATTCCTCTTGGTCATGAAATTTTCGATTCTTAGTATGGTTGCAACCCTCTTTGACCTCTAAGGTTTAGAATTGTTCTGGGAGTTTCTGTCAAAATGGATATAACCATCTGTTTATTTCTCCAGCTTCTCTGTTTTAGGTCATAGGAACCCAGTGTTGCAGCATTTCCAAAGCTCCCAATTATTGGTTTAGATGACTTTTATTTTAATAAATTTTGCTCTATAACAGGTTTCTTTGTCAGTAAATACAATTACAGTAAGACTGATTGTCCTTGGGGTTTGGCCATATCCTGCACCCTGGACTGGCAACTTTGCTACCATCTGTCTTTGTTATAACATGTTCTGAGAGAATATCCTTTTTCTGCACAGTCATAAAACTCTTGGTTTCTCTTTTCAGTTCTCCTCTGACAGTCCACTATTATTAGCCACAATGTCTTTGTAATTTTTTTCCAAAATCCCATGTAGTTCTTTTTTCCATCAATTTATGTCCATGTATATCTTCTTGCTGTCTATCTAACGACTTGTTCACCACGGTAGGACTATATACTTCATTTAGTTTTGGAACCAGGTCCAAGATAATCTCTCTCATATACTTTTCTACAATTAAACACTTCTATTCCACAGTATCTCTGATAGTTATCAGGCCTCTTCTTCAGACAACACCTGTTCGTGGACTGCTTTCCATATAACTTACTGTAAATACTAGAATTAGGAAACTGGGTTCAAACATACATTGATTGACTGAAATGTATTTCATATTTCAGCTTTGCTTTCAACAGATTCTATAACTCCTCAAGCAGTCTTTCTGGCATCTTTATTTTTACAAAATCTAGAAGCCTTCTGCTTCTCATGAACTCCTAAAAGCTTTCAGTTCCTAAATTGATGTTCTATTACACTTTTTTGCTCTTCTACTACTGTAACTTTTCTACAGTTCCTTTGACCATGACAAGATAAGCACATCACTCAACATGAAGGTTATTCCTTTGTCTTTCAAAAATGGATACAAATTTGACTATTGAATTAACATAAATTTCATTGTGGTGTCATAATTTCCAGCTATCTACACAAAAAGTGTGATATTATCTTCCCATTCAGAAGTTAATAGGTAGCTTACTTTGGAATGCCTCAAAACACCTGAAAAAGAGTAGTGGCAAGAAAGAACCAGAATGACAAAGAATCAGCTTGGGAAATTCATAATTTTATCTTCTTTTATCTGACATTTTACTGTTAAACTTCAAGGAAAGCTATCTCTTAACTATTATAACTAAATACCACAAACATTTCATAAATCATAATTTCAGGAACTCTTAAAATTCACTTATGACACACTAACAGATAGCTTCATATAATCTGCCTAACATACATGAAAGGTTTTTCACCTTCTTCAATACATCTTTATAATCATAAAATTATTTGCATTTCCGGCTCTATGACAACCCTGAATTGTTCTTCTCATAATTTCTAGTACTGAATAAACACATTATATTAAAACAACTGACTGATGAGGATCTGAAAGTTCTTTCAGAGCATACACAAATAATTTATGGGTTTTAAAGCCTTTAGCTTCCACCATGTTATTTTCTGTATTCATTCTAATGTTCATTCATTCTTTCCTACTCACTTCCTGAAGCGCTGTAGACGCCTTACTTTTACTTTACTACTACAAAAAATTGCATTAGCATATTCCCAGTCTTCTTTATCAAAAGAATAGATATGTATCCAAAGATCATTTCCAAATATATTGCTGATTCTCGGTCTTTCTTTAGCTTTGCTGATCATCTCAATAGCTTCAGTTTCTCATTACAGTAGGACGTTTCAATTATTTTCTTGTTCAGATATATTATTACTGACCTGTCACTTTCTTCTTTATTCTCTGTCTTTTACCTAGCCACTGGATCTTCCCTCTGATGTCTTTTTGATGACTGATTTATGTTTCCCACAACATTTTCTAATAGCGTTTTGTAGTCATGAATACATCCTAGAGTGAATCTTGCCATATTATTACTTCTTAGTGGTCATCCTTCCACGTAATATATGAAAAGTTTAGCAGTCTAAGTACTACACGACACAGAAAATGTCCTGGTATTTAGCTTAGCACAGAGATATTTAAAAAAATAAATTTGAAATACATGTATATCAGATTTATTGTTATAGAACCCTTTCATGTTGTGCATCTTCAAAACAACAGCAGTTAATATTTAATAATTAATGTGTTTGCTCTTGCATCACCATTTAATTTTTTTGTTAACTCCTAAAAGCCTTCGTCTTGTCTTCTTTTATTGTGTGAGACATCATAGTCTATGTCTGACACTTAATCATAGGACTCATCGTGAAATGATGAAGTTGTAACAATGAAGAAGAGCTTTGGGGGTTTCTGTTGTAAAAGATGACTTGCAACTATATGTTTATAAAAATAAGAGTGTTGGTCAATAAATGTATTTTCATCCCAAAACTATGTGGAACATCATTACTTTTTTCATTGGCTGATACAGTCAAAAACGAGATAGTAAGATTGAATATTTTCAGGGCTGGATTTGAAAGCCTTTATTTTTTTGGCCACTTCTGTCCAATTTGAGCAGAGTGGGAGGAAAAAGTAACCAATTAGCAAAGAACTAAGGGCTCTTAGCTAGACATGTGCACTAATGAAAATTTTTCATCTGAGAAGTTTATTTGCACATAAGTTGAGGCAATAGGTCTTGACTCCAGTGTCATATGCCAGATTCTAGGAGTATAAGATTAATTCAGGTGACTGACACTTCTATCTCAGCACATCTTAGTCCTTTATGATAATCCAGATGCTAAAGCTGTGTCTAAGCCAGTAGTTGTGTTCTAGTCATGGAACCATAGAATGGCTTGGGTTGGAAGGGACCTTAGAGATTACCTAGTTCCAACCCCACTGCTGTGGACAGGGATACCTGATGTGATGATGTGATGTTACATTAGTGTGTGAAAACTTTAGATGCATGATCTACATTTCACTTTGCTGCTGTAAAATGAGCTGTTCTTTGACTTTTTTATTTTGTTTAGTTTTGGTTTGTGTAGTGAAAAATAAAAGCCCTCCTGTGTTACTGACACAGCAGAAGATATGTGAAAAGACCAAGTGCTATCAACTGGGGAAGGATGTAGCTGCAGCTCTAAGTGAAGCAAAGCTACTGCTCAAAATGAAAGTGAAAACTAGGCCCAAACTTTATCAAACTCAGTCTCTTTGCTGTCTCCATCAGCTTTATGATAATTTCTGACAGCTCCTTTGTAAACTGCAAATGTTTGACTGCACAGCTTTTGAACTAACTAGTTAATATCAACATACTGGTTGAACACAGATTAAATTAAAATAAGTTTACAAACATTATAAAAGGCAAGAGAAAGAGAGTAAATCCCACTCCATTTTCCTAACACTGTGAGAATAATGTCTATTTCAAAACCACAAATATTCTTCGGATGTTTATATTTTTTTGAAAAGTTGTTGGAAATTTAGATTTTAAAATCCTTGTCACAATCTTCTTTTGGGTTATTTTTACTTTAAGAAGAAACAGTATTATTTCTGGGAAGCAGTGTTGCTTCAGCATCACCTGTCGTTGTTTTAAGGAAAAAGGAATTAGTTTTTGTAAAACCAGGAACTTTTACTATTACCCTCTTAAAAGATACCATCTTTCTTATACACTCTTCTAACTATTAAAATTTTGAAGTAATTCTTTCTCTTCCACTTGTTGAACAGAAAACTAGCCATAATCCACATCCAGAAGAGTATCCAAGTTGTAACCTAGAGAGTCCACCTTAGTTGTACAGTAGTGAATTTTTATTTGATTTATAGTGCTGCTGATGGGTGAGTCTCTAAATGAGCCTTAGCACTACACTAATAGTTAATTAAGTGAATTGATTGTTCCTCAAAAGAAACAGCATTTTCTTAAAACAAGATTATATTAAAGGAGATGGTAAATGTAGACAATTTGAACAATTTGTAATTATCTACTGCTATGTACCTCTGTGTTTAAGGGAATGATTATTTTTAATGACTTCTTTTCAATGATTATTTAGATATTATTTAGTCATGTTTCCTCATAGTGTACCACAAGTTATATCCTTCCACAATGATGACATTATAATTAAGAAAAGAAGTCACATTCCTATTATCCTTTGTATATTTTGACAAAGCACAATTAAAAAACTTACTGTGGGGAACAATAAAATAAATGAAAGAAAATGTCCTACCAAATATTTCCCTTTTGGTATCCCCTGTTAATATTTTTATGAGTCTCTTAAGCTTATCTAAGAGAATTTTAATGTAGCAGGGTATGTTATTAGGTTTATATTTTTTTCCACAATATCATACATTTCAGTCTTTATCACAGTGGGAACAATAAAATAACAGACCGCAATGCTTTAGCATCATAAAGAAAACGTAATAAATGGCTTTATAACTGTAGTAAAAGTTGCATGAGCACCAGCAGCTGTAACAGAGATGTTGCTACAGCAGCATTTTATGACCTAATAGCACTCAGTGGGCTGATAATATTATGTGTGTGTGTGTAATGCCAGCAGTTTCCAAGGCCTAGATTTGAATTCAGATAAATAATTGAAAGCATTGTTAGACTTTTCCATAAAATGTTTAATAAGAGATCAAATCCTCCCTCCCTGTAGTGGAAAATTAAATAGTTTTTACAGGGATATTTTATGATGAAACTCAAAGTATTATCTGTAGGAAAGAGAGGGTATTGTTTTGCGCATTTTTTTTTAGTGTGGTTCTTAGAACTAAAATATGATTAAAGATATGATTAAAGGACCTCTTGTTTGCTTTGTTTCATATTACTGACAGTAGAGAATGATACTTGCTTTTACCCTCATTTTCTATTTCTTAGTATATGGAGACAAGGACTAGAATAATATTTACTGAGTTACTGTGAGTATGACAGTAATCATGACAATGTATCTGCATTTCTAGAATGAGAGAAGAATAGGAGGGCTGCAGAAGAGTTAATCTTTGGAAAAATATGAGACTGATAATCATATGGTATAAATATGGCATTCACCTAGGGTTCTGTGGGAAAAAAAAAGTGATAACTTTTCCTATGTCCTTCTCAGAAGAGATTAAATGCAAAATGACTGCTGGGTGAGTGAATGCAAAGATCATACAATGTACAGTCTGTAAGGTTACGTTACCATTTAAAGCACACAAATTACATAATATCTTGTATTCTTTACATAATATCTTGTGTTCTTTCTTTCTTTCTTTCTTTCTTTCTTTCTTTCTTTCTTTCTTTCTTTCTTTCTTTCTTTCTTTCTTTCTTTCTTTCTTTTTCCTTCCTTTCTTTTCCTTTCTTTCTTTTCCTTCCTTTCTTTTCCTTCCTTCCTTCCTTCCTTCCTTCCTTCCTTCCTTCCTTCCTTCCTTCCTTCCTTGTTTTAAAAAAGGTGCACAAAAGAGCGGCAGGGATATATATTATATTAATTATTATATGAATAGTTTTGTTTGGCACATTAACCTGCTCTTTCGGTTCTCACACTTCTGAATGCTTTCATAACAAATAATACAAGATTACTTGCTTGTCAAAGTGCTCCTTCTTGCACTTCCTTCTTTCCCTTCCATGTATCTCAAATCCTTCAAACTGACAGAACTGGAGCAATTCTGAGAGTGTGAATATTCTGAGGTCCCAGTTATTTCTCACTTGAAAACTGTCTTCATCCTTCGGCTTTATCAAAAGTCAAAAGCAGGTGACAAAAAATAAATTCTCCAAATATTGCTGCTTTTCTCTATTTTCCATCTTCCCAAAAGAAAAAAAAATCTAATGGTTTATAACAATGAACTTCATTATCATAAAACTATTAATCCCTTAAAAATCATTTTATATTTGGACTCTGGAAAGGCTGAAAATACTCAAGTAAAGGGCAATGCCTCATGAAGCAGAGAGTACAAAGAAAGAAGAACAAGAGGACATTCAGAGGTAAAAGAGAAGTTGAAATATACACATCAAATTCTTTTTGGAAGTATTGCTGTAATGTACTTCTGAATTTTTACATTATGAATGTTATAATAGATCATCTAGATCCTCTGAAAGGAATTCTTTATTATTTTAAATCTTAATGAATTAATATAGCAATAAAAAGGGATGGAAATATAATTTTTTAAAAATTCATCTATATGTAAGGAAAAATCCACAGAATTATTTTTAGAGGGGTCTAATAAAAATTTGGTGGGGCAAGGTGTGCTAATCAAATGTAAGTAGGTAGGAGTTAATCTTATCACACACAAGTCAGTTGAAAGTTTCTCACCTAGACATTTGACCTTCAAACTGAGACAAAACTTAAACCATATATTTGCCTTTTATTGTTTTCTCTTTGCAAAACTGTGAATCTAATTTGATAAGAAAAAAAGGACATTGTGGTATCTTCGTTACTGTATTTAACAACATTAAATGAATAGTTAAGCTGTGATTTGAGTTACTTTAATGGGAAAAGACCTGTTGCTTACAGGCACTGTGAACTGTACCTGACAAGAAGAGAGAACCCTATTCCAGTTGCTTCCATTTCTGTTGCTGGGAGTTTATTTCAGCTACATCTCTGCAACAGTCTAAACTACAACTGTTTTAGGATTACCTCAAGAGTCAGAGGTAAAAAAATCTCCACATTTCACACAACTCCTACAAGGAGTTTAACTGTGTCCAAGACCATTTATTAATTATGTAATATGGAAACTAATGCTGATGATCAGTTTGCGCTGGCCCTATCACCCTCTCCTGAGACAGAAAATCCTTTAAGCAATTATTGGTTTTTAAAATAATCTGTATGCTACTTTATAGAGAAATGCAATATAAAATATTAAGTTTTGCTATCAAAAAGTGGAAGGTCATGCTACAAAACAGAATTAAAAATTGTGAAAAACTGGAAAATACAAAAGATTTCTAATGGTAAACTCAGAGATGTTTCATTGTTCTGTGGAAAGAAATATAAAATGTATCTGCAAAATGAATAAGCAGACTCATGTATGTCTTTAAGTTGTTATTTAAGAACAATTAATATTAATTGTTAACAAGTACACAATGGGTGCATTAAGAGGAGGCAAACCAGTCTGTGATTTCTCAGGCAAGAAGCAAGCACTGGAATTATAAATGCACTGTTGTATCATGAGATACTTTGTGTGCAACAGGTAACACAAACCTGTAATTTCTGTTAACTGAACTGTAAGAACTGAGCATTAAATATTCATATTTCTCCAGATAATTAAATTGGATGAACATAGGTTTCACAATTGAAAGCAGGTATTTAGATTAAATTTTGGAACATTTTAATTATAATGGTTGAAAGGATTTACAAACAACATGCTAAGAGGTCTGTTATCCAGATGAAGGGTCTCAAGTTTTGTTATAAAAATGATATCCTCATAAAAAGTTTATCTTGTTTTATGCTTAAATATGTAAATACTACCAATTCGGTTTGCTTTCTTATCATTAAATAAATATTCTTGTGTTGTGTGAGAGAGCTAAAAGATCTAACATAGCTAAAAGCATAAACTGAAAAACATTAAATAATCTGGAGAAAACTCCACATAATTAGTAGCTCACTCACACCCACTTCCCCACCTCCCTCCCCCCCTGCCCCCTCCCCACTTTCTGGCTTATTTTCAGTCTAACTGTGAGCAAAATATATGAAGGTAATGATGTTAGAAAATTTCTTTTTTTTTTTTAATAGATGCTGTCAAGGTTCAATTTACTTGAGCTGTGCTCAGCATTTCGTATCGTTGACCCTTGCTTTCTTTATATGGGTAATTTCCTTGTAAGCGTAGTCTTAATAAAGTAGAAATGAATAGTCTTTTGCAATTTTGAATTTCCTTTTTAAGTTATCAGACAGTAGGCTTGGAGAAGAGATTTTTCTGTCCCTTGAGAACTGCTTCTAAAGTATGAAAATGATATTAGGCTTCACTTTTTTTTTCCTTTAGAAACTTGATTCCTTGCTTCTTTCTCAGTTTGACTGTAAACCTGGGTGTGCGTGCAGCAGTTCACACCTTGTAGGTCTGGAGACAGAGACTGGGAGTTCTCACAAGAAATGCATTTAAAACTAGTTGACTATATGAGAGAAAATAAAGACATCCTGAAGAGAGAATGAAGTGTCCACAGAAAGTATCTGACATCTCAAAGTATTTAATGTACATGTCTCTCAGCCTTAGTCCCTGCTAACAGAGGCAAATGAATCTTTAATTATCAACAAGGTATAAAAGAATACGTACATTCACTATTTCACATAATCACAGAATATGCTGAGTTAGAAGGGACCTCAAGGATCATGGAGTCCAATTCCTGGCCCTGAACAGGACGATCCCTATGAATCACACCACATGTCTGAGACCATTGTCCACATGCTTCCTGAACTCTGTCAGGCTTGGTGTTGTGATCACTCTTCCGGGGAGCCTGTTCCAGTGCCCAACCACCCTCTGGGGTGAAGAACCTTTTTCTAATTTCACTCAGTCTTCCTCCAAACCCTAATTTTACTTCCAGGTGCAGATTTTGATTTAAAAAGACTTTTTATGGTTACTACCTTGGTTTACTTAGCAACCACCTCAGACTTGTTCTCCATTTATGGTTTATTTAAAAATGGTCAAATCACCTGAGGTTTTTTTACTAAAACAGGCCAGATGAGGTCTCAGAAGGTATTGGTGACAGAGTTGTTTTGATGAACAGCCCTTACAACAGGTAATTTTTTGTATTTTTTTTTCAATTTGATTTATCTTAATGATAGTTTGAACACCATTTACCACAAAGCAGTCTCTATAATTGGATTTTATCTAATCAGGCTGATGATAGAACAGATGACTTTCAATCTGTCTGACAGTGGCTTGCACACTGTATGTGTTTATATTGGTCCATTAGCCCAGAGTAACTAAAGGATTTAGCAATTAATCTATTTTAGTTTATGTCTTGATGAGTGTTTATATTTTATTTCTGTTTTGTTGATGCTTTTTATAATAAAAAAGGATATTTTATATTTTTCCGTTGACATATCCTTATTCATAATACCAATGCATATTATTAGGATGATCCCAAATTAACTAATATAACTGAAAATAGAATATATTTAATTAAGAACTGAAGAAGTTTTAAATTATTTTATATTTTCTTCTATACATGTGTGTATACATTTGTTTGCATTAAGAAAAGGCTCCACTGTAATATATACACAGAAAGTACAGAATTAAGTTGATACATTAAACATTTATCATCTTCTAATTTTTGTATGACACTCTGTACAACCTTTGCTCTTTGCCTTTCTGCTAGGTGGCAGTGGATTTTGGTTTTTTATTTGTTTGTTTGAATTCACTCAGGCTAAATATTTGATCATATCTTTACTTGTGTAGTCCAAAGGTAAAATATTTGCATGCATATATTTTTATTTTATTAAATCAGAATTGATTATGCGCTATAAATTTCCCTACTGAAGCTGTATTTTAAGCTTGATTCCAAATGCCATTATATATATTGTTAATTCCTCCAAGCAGAGAGGTTTGAGGTGGCTAGGTGGGAATATTTCAACTCTTATTTCTTGCTGCATTTATTTCACCTGAGACCCAGTTAGCAACTCCTGAATTGTGTGTCCATATATATCCACTACATCTGGAAGGTCTTTACAATTCAGCTGTTAGACTGAGGAAAAAGCACTGCAAAGAACATACATTTTAGCTGTCCCATTTTTTGCCCTGTTCCATGCCCAAGCTTACAACCAACCACCAGGTAAATAGTTGAGTATCTATCCTCATCCTGTATATAGAATCATAGAATCAGTTGGGTTGGAAGAGACCTCTGAGATCAAGTCCAACCCTTAATCCAATCCCACTTTAATTACCAGATTATGGCACTAAGTGCCACATCCAGTCTCATCTTAAAAACCTCCAGGGTCGCAGAATCCACCACCTCCCTGGGCAGGCCACTCCAGGGCCTGACTACTCTCTCTGGAAAGAATTTCTTCCTGAAAATTAACCTAAACTTCCCCTGGCAGAGCTTACTTAAGTCCATGCTCTCTTGTCCTACTGTTGGTTGCCTGAGAGGAGACACCAATCCCCACCTGGCTACAACATTCTTTTAGGTAGTTGTAGAGAGTGATAAGGTCTTCCCTGAGCCTCCTCTTCTCCAGGCTGAACAACCCCAGGTCCCTCAGCCTTTCCTCACAGGACTTGTGCTCAAGCCCCTTCACCAGCCTTGTTGATCTTCTCTGGACCTGCTCCAGCACCTCAATATCTTTCCTGAACTAAGGGGCCCAGAACTGAACACAATACTCAAGGTGTGGCCTCACCAATGCAGAGTACAGGGGAAGGATCACTTCCCCGGTCCTGCTGGCCACACTATTTTTGATACAGGCCAGAATCCCATTGGCCTCCTTGGCCAGCTGGGCACACTGTTGACTCATGTTGAGCTTCCTGCCAATTAGTACCCCCAGGTCCCTTTCCACCTGGCTCTCCAGCCACTCTGTGCCCAGCCTGTAGAGCTGCATGGGGTTATTGTGGCCAAAGTGCAGGACCTGGCACTTGGCCTTCTTAAACCTCATCTCATTGGAATCTGTCCATCTCTCAAGTCTATCAAGGTCCCTCTGCAGATCCCTCCTTCCTTCCAGTAGGTCGACACTCCCTCCCAACTTGGTGTCGTCTGCAAACTTGCTAATGGTGGACTCAATCCCCCCATCTAAATCATCTATAGAGGTGTTAAACCAAGCTGGTTCCAACACTGATTCCTGGGGGACACCACTGATGACCGTCTGCCAGCTGGATACAGTCCTGTTCAGGGCCTGGCCCTCCAGTCAGCTCTTAACCCAGCAGAGTGCCCCTGTCCAAGCTGTGGGCTGCCAGTTTTTCTAGCAGTATGCTGTGGGAAACAGTGTCAAAGGCTTTGCTGAGGTCCAGATAGACCACATCCACAGCCTTACCCTCATCCACTAGGTGGGACACCTGAACATAAAAGGAGATCAGGTTTGTCAGACAGGACATGCCCTTTTTGAGCCCATTCTGGCTGGGTCTGAGCCCTTGCCCATCCTGTAGGTGCTGTGTGATTGCACTCAGGATGATCTATTCCATAACCTTGCCATGCACCGAAGTCAGGCTGACAGGTCTGTAGTTGTCCGGGTCCTCCTTGTAGGTCTTTTTGTGGATTGGCATGACATTTGCCAACTTCCAATCATCTGGGACCTCCCCAGAGAGCCAGGACTGTTGGTAGATGGCGGAGAGTGGCTTATAGGGATTTAATACATGGTACCAAGTATTAATGAAGAGTTAGGAGAGCTTTTGTAAAGCCAAGTTGTGCCCTAGCATTTGAATAGAGTACTTGATATGGTGTACATGTGTTATAGCATACCAGAATTTCAAAAAGTCATTTCACAAGGTCACTCACCAAAAGGTCTGAAAGACACAAAGCTGGGCCGAGAAGTGTTATTATTGAATAACTGGTTAAAGGATAACAAAAGGCAGGAAACAAATTCTTTCAAGGCAGATGGACTGCCATTGGAAAATTACAGGGTTCAGTGTCAGGGCCTACAATGCTGGAAATATTTGCAAATAACCTTTGAAAAACAGGAAGAAGTGACTAACTGTGCTAAGGTTATTAAACTGCAACATAGCACTCTGTGGAACTGTTGATAGATTCAGGATACTGAGAGACTAGACAGTAAAATGGCAGGTGACATTCAGTGTCCAGAGATAGAAATGAAATCTGTGGAAGTGCTGTTAAGTGAAGGGCTGTGCACTCAGAAAAGATATTTGGTATGTATATTTCTCTGTTCTATGAAAAGATCCGTTTGGCACTGGGTAATATTTAACAAAGCAAAAGGTAGAATTTATGAGTAATGGGATAAAAAACGTGATTATTGTGCATTACTTAATGATTTCTGCCATCTTGGACACATAAGAGTGCTATTCCTGCATAATTATGAAATATTAGAACTAAAAAAGTACAGAGGGGGTTGATGGAGATGAAGGAAAGGTGCAGACAGTTTATTTACTCAAGAGAAATTTTCAGAGATCTTCAGTCTGGAAAATAAGGGAGGTATGCCCAAAGTTTAGAAAATCATGAACAACACAGAGAGAATGATTAGAAACAATTGTTTATTTTATTTTGAGAAAGGAAGATATAAACTGAAACTATCAGACAGCAGAATCAAAACCAGCATGAGGAAATGCTGCATGAATAAACTGCAGTGACAGCCAATTGCAAAGTGTTGCAACTCTGATACGAGACACCACAGATGCCAAATAAATGTGTGTTCAAAAAACCAATGGGATGAAGTCACTGAAGGAAAATCATTTAAGACTTTAAAAACACAAGAGAGGCCCCACCATCTTGGGAAGTGAGTGCTAAAAGCAGGGAGGACATACTGGAAAGTATCTCTGGATGTTTCTTGTTTGTATATTTTCCTTAGGTGTCTCTATCAGTCGGCATCAGAGAAAAGATGTTGAATCTCTTGAACTTTTCATCTAAATGCAGCACTCCATCTGAGGGTCTAACACTCACATTAATGTTACACTGTGTTATGTGTGACTTTAAGGGTATTTATTGTTCCTTCCTTCTTTAAAAAGTAAGCAATATGTGTGAAATTCCATAACATTTTTTTTAATCGAGAATGGGGCACTTTCAATTTGTTTTGTCTCATGTGATTTTCTTTCTTACATCAAAGATTTTGCTTTTACTCTAAAACAACATTTTTCTCTATGATTACTATTCAGACAGATGCTAGTTTACTCTGGCAGGAAAAAAAAAGACACATTAAAGTGTCATCTATTTTGTCTAAAACCTGCTAAATTAATTGAGAACTACCACCATTGAAGCAGAAAATAAGGTTGGATTTGAGTAATGAATGATGCCTAGCTAATGATTCCAAACACCATTAGAGCAAGAGAGACACGTTTTTCTCAACATAGGCTGATTGGGGAGGGGGTTAGTGTTGACAGGAGGATGAAAGGCTAGGTAAGAAGAATATGCTATTCTCTGCAGAGAGCAAACACTGAAATTTGAAAAATAAGTTAGACAGTAAGAGAATCAAAGAAGGTCAAAGAGGTAGAAAATAAAGAAGAACAAAACTAGGTGAAAAGTGAGAATTTGACAAAAAATTGTTGGCAATGTAAAAAACAGTATTATGCTGCAGCACTATTAAGTTAAATTTGGAACTGATGTTAACATTTGTGCATAGGACCTGACTTAATATACTAATTCTTCCTGGCTTTTGAGTGCTCCTGCTTTCAATTAGCTAAATAATTTTAATATTGTGAAGATCTACAAAAATGTTTTTCTTGTCCTAGTTCAGCAGGTGGGATCAATTTATCACTGCGGGGCGGGGGGCGGGGGGGGAATGTGATCAAAACTATGTATTCTACGCCCTCTATTCATTTCCCAAGAACTGTTAACAATGGGCTGTTTGCAGCAGTTGCCCAGGGCACATCCGACTCCTCAGGATGTGAGCTGGGTTCGAAAGACACCTGTGAGATAAGAGCTGTGATAACTCTCCTCCAGGGAGTCATTAGCACCTTCACACCCAGCCTGAGGGGGTGTGTCTGCTAATGGGCCAACAACAATTCCAAAATACCCCATGACTCACAGAGTCAGATCACCCATTGTCTAACTCTCCACCCTGGGGGAGGTACTGGCTGCTCCCACCTGGACCTGAGGGTACATAATCTGGGGGCTTGAAGACCTGGGGGAACCACTTGTTGGACCCAGAGGACCAGAACCTCGACAGGAGGAGACCTTTTTTTTTTTTACCTCCTTTTGCTTTGGACTCAGGAGAACCATGTGGGGCTCAGTACAGGGGCTACAAACCCCTTTGTTTTTGTGCCCCAGGGCACTGGGTTATACTACTGGGTTTTGTGGGTTAAAAGCAATTTCACTTTGTGTCATTGTATTTATTGCAATAATTTTTATTAAATTGTAACTCTGACTTATAATCTCTCCTGAGCTGGGTTCATTTCTCCTGCTGGTTTACCTTTAAACCAGTACATCTTTTTAACATAGAGGTGTTTCTTCTCACTTCTAAGGATTTTATTCTAGAATTATTAATGCAACTTTTTAGTCGGTTGACCCTGGCTGGATGCCAGGTATCCATTAAAACCACTCTCTGCCTCCCCTCTGCAACTGGACAGAGGAGAGAAAATACAATGAAGGATTCATGAGCTGAGATAAGGACAGGGAGACATCACTTACTGATCCCCATCACGGGCAAAACAGACTCAAAGTGGGGATATTAATTACATTTATTACTGACAGGATCAGAGAAAAAGAGTGAAAAGTAAAATAACCTTAAAAAGACCTTCTTCCCCCACCCCTCCTTCCTTCCAAGTTCTACCTCCTCCCCATCAGCAGTGCAGGTAGATGGGGAATGGGGGTTAAAGTCAGTTGTTTCGGCCACTGTCAGGGAGAGGAGTCCTTTCTCTGCTTCCCATGGGGTCCCTCCAATGTGAGACAGTTCAGCATAAACCTCTCTAGCATGAGTCTGTCCCAGAGGCAACAGTTCTTCACAAAACTGCTGTTCCATGGGTCCCTTCTCTATGGGGTGCAAACCTTTTCCAGTGTGGGCTCTTCTCTCCATGGACTGTAGGTCCCTGCCAGGCTCTTGCTCCATCATGGGCCTCCCACAGGATCAGAGCTCCTTTGGGCATCCACCTGCTCCGGCATGGGCTCCTCCATGGGCTACTGGGGATCTCTGCACCCTGATGGTCCTCCATGGGCTGCAGGGTAACCTCATCTCTAGTACCTGGAGTACCTCCTCCCCCTCCTTCTCCACTGACCTTAGTGTCTACATTGTTAGTCACATGTTGTTGCTCCGCTCTTCCCTTCCTGCAGTTTTCATGTGCACAATAACTTTCTTTCCCTTCTTAAATGTGTTATCACGGAGGTGTTACTATCATTCTTAAGTGACTCAGCCTTGGCCAGCGGCAGGAAGCCTGTACTGGAGCTGGCTGGCATTGGCTTCTGCAGATATAGAGGTAGCTTCTAGAAGCTTCTAACAGAAGTCACTCCTGTAGCCTCACTCCTACCAAAACCTGGCTACCGAAACCCAATACAAACCACTACAGAAATTACTTCTCTTTTATATCTGAATGGATAATGAGAATAAGACAACCAGAACTTTGACTGATATAAGGTCTAAGTGCTTGATCCACATTTCATATAATTTTCCTCCCTTACCTATAAAACAGGAAAAGACTGTTTACCTGCCTAATAACTAATATGCTGCTTTTTAGGCCTGCTAGAAAGTAAATAAAAGGAATGTACATTTGGTGTTTTGCTGAAGGAGAAAGCACTGATGTCAAAATGACATAAAGTGTGAAAACCATTAGGATCTTACATAAGGATTCATAGGAACTTAACTGCTCAAAGGAAGTGAAACATGGCTTAACATGTAGAGAGCACCTTGACTTTCTAGGGTTATTAATTTCTTTTTTTTCCTGTGGATGTTTTAACTTCATGATGACCTTCCAGCTTTCTTTCCTTTCCCTTGGTGAACAAAATTTTTCAGTATGCTTCTGTCTGATAATACCCTACTAATGAAAATTCAGCATCAGAGAATGAGAAAGCATGCTTGTGTATTTCTCATTTTAGCTGATCATATTTTATTGTGAACAGGACAGGAGGTGTTGAAAAACACTGGTATGACACTGAGTTATCATTCAGAACAGGAGTGTACTACTGGCTTGGGAAAGCAGTCCTGGATGACAGGATGTCTGTTCTCTTTAGGTCCTAAATTAAGCTGTTGTCAAAAAATTAATAAAACCCCAAAGATGTGTGAAGCAGAATTGTTTATGCTTTGTAAAGTCCTTCTTATAGTAAATGCTCATTAAGATGAAATGGTAGCACCTGGAACAAGCTGAGCATAATTTGCATTATTACTTCATGTATTTCTTGTTTAGTTTCAGTTTTATCCTAATTAAATGTGGACCAATATCCATTAGTATAGGCTAGAGGAGTAGTGATGCAGAGCAATGAGCTGGAGGGCACTGATGCATGGCATGAAGCTGGGGCCACCAGTGTGAGACATAAGTAAGAGAGTTTTATGGAGTAGACTAAGAGGCTCAAGGGAGAAATTATATGTTAGAAAATGTTACTGAATTTCTGTAGTCTGAAAATTACCAAAAAGAAGACAGATGGATGGGATGACCGATAAAGGACAGAAATCTGTAGAATGTCTGATTTGAGAGAACTGGTAGGCTGAGTCTATTTCCAAAAAAAAAAAAATCATCAAAACATGGAAACCCACTGGAACAGAAGGCAAGTGTTAGAAATCACTGAAGTATGGTACGGGCAAGATTTCCAAAAGCACATCACAGGCATTGCTTTGACTGAGCAGATCAGCTAGAGCAAACTTTGAAACCTAAATATCACTCAAGGTAGCCAAGAGGTCAAAGCACATTTTCTGTGTCAGGTCAGAAATGACAGACCAGAGAGAAAGAATTGCACTCTTATTTTTGTAAACGGATGGAGTGTGCTGAGCCATGGTTACCCTGGTCATGCAAGTGGCAGACCTCACTCTGTCACACAGAAGTGATGGTGAACTGGGTGGCCTCAGAAACTACTTGGTAGATATAGATTGAAGCTTGTTGTTTGACTAGATTTGTATGCTGTAAAGTGCCCTACTCTTTTGGAGGTCACAGTGCTGCAGAGTACACTGTGCCAAATACCCTTCTGCATTCAGCTCAGCATCCATGCCAAGAAAGTGAATAAATTAGCCTGTAAGGAGCTACGTGCTGCTGCAGTTACTCTGCAGTGAGTGCCTGAACTATTCCATTTGCATATAGCTTCACTTAAATGTAGTTCAGGTATGATTATGTTGTACTGAAAGCTATGATGTATATTTATTTATGGTAGAATAATAATGGATTTTAGTTATAGCCTGTATTTTTTGTACCAATCAAAACTGTATTCAGAACTCAGAAAACTGATAAGAGGTTAATATTCATTCCAGCATATTGGTAGAGGCAGGTTCTTAACTGAGTAGCTGCATGAGCTTTTTCTATTATCCTACCAATTTTCATGCGCTTGTCCCATTATTAGAGTTTATGCCTGGAATTAGATTGTTATGCCTTGGGAAAATAGTCCTCTGTATTATTTTCAAAGCTTTTCTCAGTTTTGTGGATGTTTTCCTGATGCTAATTTTAAAATCCTATAACTCCAGAAAATAATCATGGGAAAAAAACCCTCAAACCCCAGATTAAATATTGGTGAAAATAATTTGGAGCATATACTCTAAATCAGTATTTGTCTCTCATTTCCTAATTCTATTCTCATAAACATATCCATTTAAATATTTTATACAATTTACTTCATGGCAAATTTAAAATTTGGGGGTTTGATTATGGTATATATTAATAATTTCTACTTGGGCTGACAAACTTCTAAAAGGGCTCAGAAAACCAAAGGTTTCTTGTCTGTAAAAGAATGAACAAAAGCTAGTGAAGAGCTTAATATTTTTATATGTGACTTCTCTTTCCCTCTAGTATGTGTATGTATATCTTCTCTAATACTTATGTTGGGAAATAAACCAGAGACTGGAACTTTTACTTGAATACCATTGTTCTGGAAAAGGTTTTGAAAGAGGCTGAAATTGAATTAGAATCTAAAATTATAATTCAATGCTATGATAATCTAAAAAATAAGAAACACTATTAAATCAACAGGAAATGAAAAAGACTACAGCTAGCCAAGCAACCATCACTCAGCATAGCAGCCAAGTAATCCTTGAACTGGATAAATCAATCCAAACTGCCAAGGTCAATGGTTGCCATACTCGAGGAAATATGAACATATGTAGTAAGAACCTTACAATAAAATGAGCCATGCTGCCATCTTTTGTTAATAGGAGTTTTATCTGATTAAAGGGCTGAAGGCAGCACTTGTCTCAGCAAATTTGTACTAGCATTTGGAGCAAATTGACTGACAAGAGATGATCCAAGAAAGAGTTATGAAGTAGCAATGCTGCAATACAGTCATACTCTATTAAGTTGAGCATAGAGGTAATGCAGACAGTAGATTTTAGTGTCTCCCTACAACTGAGAAGGATTTAAATAGCTGTGTTTAGTGTAACAGCTTTTTGTATTCTGTTTTCAGACAAGTTAGGCACAAAGCTGAGAAACAAAAACATAAACTTGGACTTTTAAATACTTTTCCAGCAGCACCTGAATAGAAATATTCTCCTTTTCACCCTTGTGCATTTTTATCTCTCATAACTTACAGCCTTTTTTGCCTTTCAGCCTCAATCAGTTCTGTCACTCTCATATCTATTTCACAAAATAGGATTTGCGTAATGAACAATTTTGCAGAGAATCAAAATATAAATTAGGTTTTTCTGACACTGCAGTAAAAGAAATTTGAAAAGATTTGATCTTTGTGACTGCCAGAGTCAGCAGGGGTGAAAGTTAAGTTGTGTAGAAAGCATAGCAATCATACTTTTCATTAAGACCTGCATATTTTCTCATTGATCATTCTCAGTGCATCATGCAGATGGAAGTCCAATCTCAAACATGATCCATTATAATATTTCTCATACATGAGCATAATAATTCACTGCCTTTTCAGTTACAGTATAAGATCTTAACACTGGCTGCACTCTTTTCTGTAGTCAAATAAACTTAGTTGCCAAAACACCTAGTAGTCATAATAAGCACTACAGGGAATTACAGTACTGCCTTTAACCATTAAGAATTCTACTAGTTGACTGGATGCCAGCATGATTATTTGAAAGAGAATGAAAGAGAGACTGCTTTAAGGATAGTGATAAGAAATTGCAAGGCTTGCTGTTATGCAGAGAAACAGATGAAATGGAAATTGTTCCATCTTGAATGCCAGCACCTGCCATTGGTAAAAATAAAAGCACTTGCAGTACACTTCTGAATGCTTTTTTTGAAGTGTTTTCATATGTGAATGTGTGCATCCCTGAGGGCTGGGACAAGAAGACAACACTTGCAAGAGATACCAGTGAGTTAGTGAAGATTGTAGTGTGGCTCTGAGAAGAGAGAGAACTTTTGAAATTAATACCGGATAAAAGGGAGCTGAAGTTTCTGAAGAAAAATTCCTGTTCCTTTTACAATTAGGAAACTGTTCCAGGTTGTCTACAAGTAAATAGATGTGTTAAACAAACACATTCAACATTGTTTTTTTCCTTTACAAAGATACAGCTTGCAAGGCTCAGAATCACAGAATATGCCTTGTTGGAAAGGGCCCACAAGGATCATTGAGTTCAGCTCTTGGCCCTCAACAAGACTGTCCCCAAGAGTCACACCCTGTGTCTGAGAGTATTGCAACAAAGGCTTCCTGTCAGGCTTGGTGTTGTGACCACTTCCCTGAGGAGCCTGTTCCAGAACCCAACCACAATGTAAAGAACCTTTTTCAAATATCCAAACTAAACCTTCCCTGACACAAGTGCAGGTCATTCCCTTGAGTCCCGTCTCTGGTCACCACAGACATGAGATCAGTGCTTGCCCCTCCACTTCCTCTCATAAGAAAGTTGCAGATTGCACTGAGGTCTCCTCTAAGTCTCTTCTCCAGGCTGAACAGACCAAGTAACCTCAGCTGCTCCTCACATGGCTTCCCCTCAAGGCCCTTCACCATCTTCTTTGCCCTCCTTTGGACACTCTCTAATACCTTAATATCTTTCTTATATTGCAGTCCCCCGGACTGAACACAATGTTTAAGGTGAGGCCACCCCAGTGCAGAACAGAGCAGGACATTTCCCCTTCCTTGACTGACTGGTAATGTTTTGCAGATGTCTTCCAGGACACGTCTGGTCCTGCTGGCTCAAGGAGCTCTTAGTGAAGAGAAGTCCAGAGGGGAGAGCCAGCTGTACAGGGTGGATTCCTGAGTCCAGGAACACTCAAGCAGCAGCCCCATGACCTGGAATTCCTCAGCAGCTAATCAGGCAAGGAGGAGGTGGTGCCAGGAGTGATTGAGGGACAGGGAGTGCCCAGAGAGTGCTAGCAACCCAGAGTGTTATGAACCGATCTTCGGATAGTTTCCTATGTAAAAAAGGGATATGTTAATTGAGGAATTTGATACTGACAAGAAATTTCTCCTAACAAAACCAAGAGAATACAAAACAGTAGTATCTTTTTTGAAGGATTTTCAGGGATCCTAAGCATCATGAGATCTATGATCCAGAAAAGCTTGTATAAACTCTGAAAACCATTGCTCTATAATATACAGTATGGGCATAAGTTATAAGATAGTGTGCTCAGGAACTGGCAGAGTAAACATCCTCATGAGACTCCATTATCAACAGTAGTTAAAGTAGGTTAGCCTTGCTTTAGTAAGTTAGCTTGCAAAAATGGGTGATTTACCTGTCCAACTAGTAGGCATAATGGGCTGCCTTTTAAATGCAAGCTCAGGGCAAAAAATGCTAAACTTGGTAATTTTGTACAGATTTTGTTAGAGGTTATTCAAAACATGTAGGCTTTGTATGCCAACAGAGACTAAACACTACCTGTTTAGCAATGACTGAGAGACTCTGGGAAACTACTTATCTCAGAAGAAACATTTGTCTCAACCAGATTCTTTTACCAGCCCTAAATAAATAAAAAGGAACAAATCTGTACTTCAAGCAAAGGTGAAACTATGGTATAATTAGAACCAGCCATTAATCTACCTTGCATGAGCAGTAATTTAAATGAAGACATGATACTCTGGAGCAGGCTGCCACTGGATAGGTTCATGGTGACCTTTGCTGCTAGTACACAGATGCTAAGTGTCACTTGTGTAAGCCAAGTGACTGCAGTGAAGGCACAGGCAGAATGGGTTTCCTAAGTAAAGTGCTTTAGTGTACATTGAGATTGGGAGGCCTTGGTGAAAAAGAGCTATGTCTTCTCACCCTTTATGAAAAGTGGTTCATGAAGTATCATTTTAGCTACAATATTAGTTTTGACAGAGGGTGTTTCTAAGGTTCCTTGGACTTAAATCTTTTTAGCTATTCGGAGATTTCTGGGTGTTGTAGTTTTAGTTAAATGTGAATGATTTTTAGTGAATTTTTTTATACCACTCTGTAATTTAGAGCATGGGGAGCCACCCTGCTGCCCCCACCCCTCTGTCCAAGCTGAATCGAGGAAAGACTGTCCCCAGTGCTTGGGGACCTGCTGGAAATGTGGGGCCCCAAAGTGAATCACCCCAGCAACTAAGAAGACAGGAGATGAAAACCAGGCACACACTGAAATTCTTTCTCTCTTGGTTCCTGGGTTTTTGCTTGCTGGAGCACTGTGGAACTTTGGAGTCTCTTTCCCAGGGACTGACCTGCCTCAGCTGTGAGTTGTTACCTGCCTGAGCCACAGTCATCTATCGCATCGCATCAGGACTGCCCCAGCCCTGAGCTGTCCCAGTGTGACCAGTCACCACTGATAGCCTGCGGATTCCCTTTTCAGGAGTTGTACAGGTTACTGACACAACATGGTCTGTGCCGGCATCAGTCCAACTCCTCTATTGTCACGCCGCGTGATTTCCTACATCAGAACCCACGCCACCTCCCCAGTAACATAGGACTTCTCTTTGAATGCAATATCCTTCCAGGTTTTATTCTAACCTAGTGGGGCAAGGGTAGCTAGGTAATATTTTCTGCTATGGTTGGGTTGTGGTGTTTTGGGGTTTTTTTATTTATTTCTGGTTTTAGTAAAGTTGATATTTTTCTTCATTCATTTAGACTTCTTCTAATTTCTACCTTATCAGTATTGAAGGGAGGGAAATGAAAGAAAGAAAAAGGAGAGTTCATCTCATTACAGATCTCACCTCCTGAGCATATTGCCATTAAACCAAGACACTGAGCAGTATAAATTATTTTGTATCCTTATAACTACCCTATGTCTTTATGTTTTAAGGTCTTTCTTTACCCATAGTCTTCAATGAGACACTTTTAAATATTTCTTTGCACTAATACTGGTGTGGAAGCTTTGGATCTACAGGGCTTCCTAACAATATGCAGATGTTTCAAGATGATTGACACACCTACGTTGCCTCTGTATCTCAAGTAACAGGCAACAGCTTTTGCAGAGAATATTAGCTCCAAAGGTGGGTGGTGGCCTTCTTATTAGGCAATTTTCTTTTTAATGAGATGCAAAGATGAACAAAATCAACCTCATCCCTTCACATTTGTCAATGAATGCATATTTAATAGTGAGGGCTTTCTTTATTATTGTTGGAGAATTGTCTTTACTTTTTATCTGAAAATGTGTAGCTAAACTCCCTTGTTTCTGCTTCATTGCAAAGCTTCACACAATATATTTCAGCAACAATGTGAAGAGATTACCTTTTGAAGATTCTGTAGAATAAGAAGCCTTTCCCAGTCACTTACCTTTATGTCTGGAGTGTCTGTCACATATTCTGCCAAACCCTCAGTGGTTCAGCAAACAGCACAACTTTTAGACATAGATTTTCTCTAATGAAAATTATTCAGGATAACATAAATGACATGTTGCATAAAAGGAGTAAGAAAGCCTAGCAAAACTGAGAAAGGTGCTGAATTAACCACAGTAAAAAAAGACTAAGTACATCACACACTAAACAAGATGTGGACAGATGAACTGAAATAAAATTATCAATAAATTATTTCTATTGTGCACAATTCCCATTTTTCTCTTGCTAACAAATTCAGAACTAAAATCTTCATATTATGTGCAACTTAGTAATATATTTGTGATGCTGGCCAAACTCTTCTCTGATCTTTCTGCCAGTATCTTATATGAGTTTATTGTACATCCTTAGTTCTACAAGACAATGTGAAAGTGGAAGAAACATTTACATACTAAATTTATGGATTATGCTTAAAATTGTGGTTTGTTCCAAATAGCCTTATCATAAAGTTCTTTGAAAGTGATCAGCACAGAGAGATTTTAGGGATAATGATTGCAAATTTAAGCAGTAAAGGAAACATAATGCTTGAAAAACAATTGTAAAGAGGATAGAAGTCACTGTGACCTAGATTGAAAAGTGAAATATGTAGACAGCATATGTTTCATGTGAAAGAAGACCCAGTTAACACTTTAAAATGCACAAATCCTCCCTGTCCCTGGAAAGAATTGAGCCAGCCTACTGACTATTTTCTGTTATTTAAATAAATGTCAGACATATTACATTCAAGTAAAAAGATCTGTCTGCTGACAGCAGAAATTTCCTTTTCACCCTGAAAAGATGGATAAGATTGATTATGGATGGGTATGGTTAATTAAGGTAGTTGTACAGTCCAAAGCAGCTCAAACTACCAGCATTTTAAGTGTATTTTTAACAACTGATGGTTAGATAAGGTTATTAAAATGATATGCAAGTTATAATTAATCATAAAGACCAACATAAGACATTGGAATTTCTTATGATGTCTTGGAAGATATATCTGTTCATTGTTCCTCTTTTTGTTAGTAGAAACAAAAAAATAGAAAGGTACAGTGACAATTTTTTTTGAACATAGGCCAAGAAAGTTAAAAATTGCCCTAAAGAAAACAAGGCTGAACACAAATAAAATAATTAAGCATGCTCATTACTGATTTAGGGCCCATAATTAAGCTTATTTATATCTGGCTTTAGGCTTGCAGTTAAGCTCATAACTGGCTTTTATGCCAGTGGAAATAGGACTCTTAGAAAACATTAATAGTTCTGTCACACGATGGTGCCTAAAGGCTCCTAATTTAAAATTACTTGTTTTTTAAGAGAAGCTGAGCTGTCTTCAGCCCAGCTAACCTGCATGGGGCTGTGAGAAAGCTCCCTGTGCAAGGCTGAGGGTTGCTGGGCTGAGACAAACCCCAAACCAGGGCAGTCCAGGTGCAGGAGCTGCCGTCCTGAATTCTCTGCATCTTTCTTCCTACTTATTTCAGAGTTTTCTCATGCCCCTTCAGACAAAACCTGGAAAGCTGGAGTAAGTCACAGATTCAGGCCCAAAAATAAACTGGGACAACAAATTTTCCAAAGAAACTGGTCAAGAGAGCTCCTAAAACACTGAAGTATCCAACATTCAAGTATTTGGCTGAATACCCAAAATGCTTGTAAATGGGCTATACGCTATTTAAGTATCAGCATTACTGACTGTCATTTGTTTCCCGAAGAGGACTTTTCAAAAGTGTGGCACTCAAATGCCCTTACCACTCACAGCAATCAGTGTTCTGTAAGCATAGTTACAAAAGAAGGTATCAGTTGTATTTCCACCTATAGCTGCTGTAGTCTCAGCTCTTCTACTTTGCCTCTATAAGATACAACCACTATAACTGTCACTACTTTTGTCCTATACACAGAATAATAGTTGTCTAGTAAAAAAGTACTGCTGTATTTTACAGAGCCCTCCTGAGCATATTTGTGCCAAATATTTATTTCTGAAAAATGTAAATGCGTCATCCATGCTGTTTAGTCTTGTAACTTTACAGCCTGTTTCAATTTGTATATATCCCCACTGATCACTCCTACTGCATCTGCTTTACTGAACTAATATAAGAAAAAAATATCCAAACTTTTCATCTGCTCTTCTTTTCTTTTCTCCTTCCCTCTTCAGCAGGATTGATAGCCTTAACCAGTAAATTCAAATGTACATTTTGTGGCTTATTACTGTGAGAACAGGGATGCTATTGAAAACTCTCCAAGATGTTTAACATGTGTCTTGGAATTAAGAGTGCAATCACTGAGGGAGTATACAAGGAGAACAGATTGACAAAATGTTAGTGGCCTAATTAGGTGGACGGGTATTTGAAACGTCTCCTTTTCATATGTATCAAAGCATTAGATGGTTTTCCTTGATATTTGACAGAGTGGCTTTTATATTACATATATGAAAAATGCCAAATCTCATTCTCCATGCCCACACATAGAGTCTTCAAATAAATTCTTTGGGGTGAGAAATAAGTGTAAATTCTGTAGTGTCAGTGTTAAGAGGTCGAATCACCCAGGATTGCATTTGGGAAGGCCTTTTCATCACCCCATACCAAACTTCTGTGTTGTATCCTCAGGAGAAATGTGAAATTCTGCTCTTTTTCCCCATTCACCCTTTTTCAGGGGGATACTTCTTTTAAATCTCTGTATGAACAGCAGAGAAAAAAAAAAAAAAGACAAGAAACCCTTATCTTAAGTGGAAGAAAAATTGTATTGACTTTGAAAATGGAGAAGAGCATAATCCGGAGGAGCAAATAGCAGACTTGAGAAAATAGCATATGCTCTCTCCCCTAATGCATATACAGATACAAAGCAATCAAACAAAAATGAGATTGTGCAGCTAATAAAATCAAACAGACCAGGCTAGCTAGAGCCATTTCCAGATGGTAGTTGAGAGTTTCCCATTACTGCTAAATGGTTACTGGTGAATATGTGCTAACACTTGATCTCTCATGGGAAAATATTTAATTTATCTCCAAATCATCTGTCTAACTCCCAGGTGGCTGTTTACCTTTTATCAGTATGTTTCCCTTATCGTTAAAGGATTCCTCTCTTGTTTGAGTAGTTTTTCATGTTTCCTCTTTCTTTGCAGATTGTTTGCCTTCAGTTTTCTCACTCTAGGGGAGCATGTGCATAATTTGTTTGTCAATAATAAATAATGAGCACGTTTTATTATGTGTTACTAATGTTTCTGTGTAGAGCAAAAGTAAAAATCTTATAAAGCTGAAAAACACTGAATGTGTATAAATACCAGTGGCACATAGCATATGTATTTTTATTTTTTTATGTTATACTTCCATATTTATATTTTCTTTCTTCAGTTATAAGTAAATAGTGCATATATGTGTATGTATATATATATGTATAATTCAGTTAATCAATTGCATGTTGAGTGGTTTGAACTTTTTCTGGGTAGAGACAAGACACTTCTGATTACATCAAAAAATCAAGCAATGGCTAAAACTTTTGGCTTTAACATCAGATCTCAGTCATTTGATTTATTCTGTGTCCCTAACTCTCAACCTGAAAAAATAGTCTTGATTCCTCTATTTGTGAGTGTACTGAATAATTTCTGCTTTCTTCCTTTTGAAGTCTGTCTTCAGTGATGGCTGAACTTGCCTGATCTGTCTGTATTAAGTAGTCTTATGGGATCAACCTGTTACTTTTCTTCACTTATGATAGTGCCTTGCTTTCACCTATGATATTCTTGAGATAGGTGAACAGGTTATATTGTAACTCTGTGAGTAATATGAAGCTCTCTTTCTGCCGAGACACAAATAGATCAGATAGGAGAATATGGGGGGGCTTCTTCATGTTGGTCAGATAGCAGTGCAGCAAAATTTATAACAGAAGCGAGACTGACACATTGTCAAGCTAAAGCAAAGGTACCAGACACCATCCCATGTAGTTTAGCATGAAGGTTGTAATGGCGTAAAATACCAGAGTCATCAATTACATGATTCTGTATTAAGGACAGGAGAATCCTTCTGAAAATGTGCCAGGCATGGTCTTTTGATGTCTTAGTCTTTGACCCTCCAATTGCTTTGCAGGTTAAAAACCTGTTCAGATTTGTGATATATGTATGCACAGGAATTTTATCTCCATTTGCCCTTGTTTCAGTACTGACCTTGTCTTTAAAGTTAGTATTTGATGTTCTGTTCTTGATGCACAAAGGCAAATCAGTCATCTCCTTTTTGTTCTACATTTTGAGCTGCCGGACAAGCACAGTCTCATAGTGTGCCTTAGTGAGACAGGACATACAGTCCCTTAATCATTCTTATGTGTCTGTACTGATTCCAATTCGAATACATCTATTGTGGTAATGGCTCTGCACAGTGTTCCACTGAACTCTTACTGTCTTTCTGCACAATAGGCTGAAGATTTCCTAGGTTTACCTGAAAACAGCTTGATGGCTGCATTTTAAACTTTTATTGCCTTTTCACAGGCACTGCACTGATTAATTATATACATAACGAGATCAAAACAAGGATCAATTTATTTTATTCAGTCATCCCAGTCCCCTATCTCCAGGCTCATTGCAGAAATCAGCATTATTTTATCCTCCCAGTGTGAGGCCTTCATTCTGACTATTTCAGTACTATTTTATTCTTTTCTCCTATTCTGTACCTTTCCCCTGTTTTATTTCAGCTTTAAAGTGATGCTTATGCTCTTTCTGTACAGTCTATCCTCTGTTCATAATACATCTCTGTTTCATTCTGTCAACAGATTTTGTTAGGACATATCTATATTTTGCAGGAAAAATCTCATTACTTTCCTAGCCCTGTGATTTCAGTATGGTCTTTTCAGAATATTTCTGAATATATTTTGCCTCATCACTGAATAGAAATTAATTGCTTGTCAATGACCTGTCTGGTTTAAATTGGTTGTTCTACTCAAAGAGAACATTGCATTGAACGGCTGCATTAATGACACACCACAGAATGATAAACCACCTCTTCCATTTCAGATTTGTTGTGACTTTCCTTAGGCCCAAGTTATATGGCAGGTGTTTGCTTCATACAGCATCTACTTTCCAAGTTACTAATTACATGAGTCTGTACCAAAGTAACAGCTGTGTCTGGCTGGTTTTCAAGCTCCTCTGAAGGGGACAGCTCTCCATGATATGCCAACAGCCATCCTCTCATGTGATTTTAGCACTTAAACCAACAGCTATGGTTCATTTTTGCAGGTGAAGGTTTAAGTTCTGGTTCAGTGATTTCCTTGTTACATGGAGAGTTCTGGTTGTGATATTGCTTCTCCAACACTCATATTTCTCTGAGTTCCTGCTTGTGTTTCTTCACATTAATGTTAGAGAATGGAACAAGGAAGTTATTTTGGATTAACTCTTTATTTTGGATCCCAACTCTTTTGTAATCTTAGGCAGACCTACAAGGCAAACAAAATAATTTTACTTTATGCATTTCAGATAATGTGACAGTAACTGAACTCCTGAGCATGTGAGGAAGGAGGAAAAAATAAACTGTCACATATTCTATAATTTTTAATCTTAAGTCTTTGTGCAGTCATAGAGAGTAGAAGTGTATTTTGACTGTTTGTTCTAAGTCCAAATTCTGTAGTGCTACAAGAATTCTCTGCTGGACAGAGGCCTGCTGGAAGCTGAATTTTGATTTCTACACTGCAGTGGTTGTGTGTGAATGCTGTGATGAGAGTTACCCAAAGAATGACATAAAGGAGCTGCAATAAAACACTTTTAAAGTAGAACAGTTTGTTCAAATTCTGTTTTGTTTTCTTTAGAGATGAATTATATTCATTAGAAGATACCTTGAGCATGTAATGGCACCTGCCTCTTCATGACATTAGATACAGAAAAGTTAAGCTCATTAATACGTTTTCATTCATTTGCAACCTCTCTAATTTGGGCCTGCTCATGGCTGTATGAAGAATGAGCAGTGGATTTAGCTGTCTTTAAAGGCAGCTGTATTTGGAAATTAACCTCTTATTTCTGAGATGCTCTATTTAAGTTTACATCTTTATCAGATTTTTTACAAACAAGCAACCAAAACCAAATTACTCTTAAAAAGAAATCCATACATTGGTGCAAATGTAGAATCAAAAGACAAATTAAGAGCTTAAATATGAACACCAGAGAGTCTGCTGCTTAAAAAGGTGTCATAACTAATCAAATTTGTAAGAATTAAGTAACAGAATGCAATGAAAGTAACACGAATCTGCCAGGTTTTAACAAATTAAAATCTGATTCATCCAGAAATGTTTTCAATGCCTGCTTTAGAAATTTCCATTTTCTGGTGCACTAAAGTAAGCCCTAAGCTAATTCTCTGACATTAAGACTTTTCTACTTAATTCTATCAGATTTTCTTCACTGGTTAGAACAAGGGGTGAATTACAATGTCACTGGGCATCATGCACAATAACAGCTGGATCATGACCACAAACTTTTATATTTTTAAACACTTGCATATGCAACTGCAGAATAGAAAATGCATCTTTAGGCATGAATTGTTCTTTGCTCAAAATCCAACACATTACAGTTTCTTAGTAGTGGTTTGTTTTCCTGCTCTGACAGCACAAGCTCTATTAATAATCTGTGTTCATACAGCCACTGGCAAACCAGGAAAGTAAGTGATGTGGTGGCACAGTAGAAACAAGAGCTTTTAATCACAGAAACAGTGTTGTCTGGAGGGAAAAAGAGAAAGCCAGTGCTAGATGTACAGAGGAAGTAGAGAAAGACTGGAGCAAGCTCATGGAGAGTTCTATAATCAAGAAGTTCATTTTGCACTGGGTTCTGCAATTAATGAGCAGCCAGTGGAGTTGTTTAACAATGGGGGTGACATTACTTAGTGTCCAGGGATCATAGAAGTTATTTTCAGCACAGATATATTGAATTGTTCACTGTTTTCTCCCACTGAACAGTCTTATAATTTAAGTACTTAATCATAAAGAATAACCAAGTTCTCTCTCACTGACTTTGGCTTTTCTACCTTTCTCAGCTAGCTGATCATGACTCAGATAATCAGACTCATCTCATCTCCCTGACATATATACCTGATGGTTCCCTGCTCCCTTTGTGCCTGCCTTCTTTGCACTATAGTTATATTTTCTCCTTCATATTCCACAGTTGTTATTTGCTGACTTCTTTCAGAGTTTTCTTGTAGTGATGGCATTGCTTTCAGAATTAAAAGCAGGAAGACCACATCCTTATTTCTATTGACTCCCATGCTCTTGCTGTCTTACACTGTCCTCTCCTTATTCCTCTTTTGCACCTTGAGATGCTTTGCATTTGTAGCTTGTTAACTAGACGTGACCATCTGAAGCTTAAATATCAGGACATTACAGTTTTCACTAACCACATTATGTTTATGACTTTGTGTCCTTTGCAGAATACATTTTCCAGCCACATCCCTTGTCATGGTATCCCTATTGACTTGACTGAAATTCTGCCTTATGCTACCAAATCAAATTTCCATTGCAGGATAATAACTGAGAGTTTTAGTCTCCATCACTATGTCTGAGTTGTAACATATAACTAAAGCATATGACAATATAGAATTGTACTTATCAGTTGGTAGTGCTGCTTGATTGTGAGACTCTGATACATAAAACATTTAACACTGACCATGGCCAACTGATATGTAAGTGGGTAATAGTCAGGAGAGAGAACAGCTAACAGTACCTTGAAACAAGCATCTGAAATTTAGCTTTTTTAAGTCTAATTATTTTTTGCAGTAGCCAATGAAATGCAAAATATTGAGATATTCAAATAATTGTTTTCTTAAAGACAAAAGAAAAATTAGAAAATAAAAAACATTTCAGAAGGCTTAGCAGCATACAAGTTAAATGGATGTGTCAACAGAATAAGAAGGACACCTCTTTGGAGTTAAGGGAAAAAAAGTGTTCTGGCCCCACTGGGCTTTAAAAATGATAAATCTTTGGTGAAAGGAAGGGGTTTTTAAATTAAATTTTCTTTTCAACCCAAGGCTTTTTTGATTTATACTATCTAGCCCCAAGCAATGGTCTTAATTATTTTTGATTTATTTTCTTCATTCCCAAGAAAGGTCTTTCTGTTTTTCTTTATTATTATTTCAGTTTCTCTTCTTCTGTAGGCATATCTATGTTTTCTAGCTCTGATTTTTACTGCTAAGTTTTGATGTTTTCTTTTTCTCTGAGGTGAAATACTCTGACAAAAGTCTTCTGATCTTAAACAAAACAGCTTGATTTCACAAGCATAATGACAAGTTTAAGTCTTTCACTTTAAATTTCAATTTGTTAATTCATTTTCCCCTAACTTCTGCTATGTTGCTATAACAGATATCCTGTCCCATCTTCTAAAGTAAAAAGTTTTCTGTGCATCAATACAACTTCTTTTTCCTCTCAGACGATATTTTTAGGTAAAACATACTATACAAGCTTAGCAACTTTTTACCTTAGTGATAAAATGGGATTTAATCAACTGTTTTCTTTCTGTATGATAAATAGTTCTGTTTTCCTTTTATTACATGTATAAAGGGGAAAAAATGCCCTGGAACACTTTCAGGATAATTGTAGGAAAATGTGCCTGCCCAGCACAGCTCAGTAATTAAACCATTCTCCAGGACTGCAAAATCCTAAGTCAGAGAAAGAAGTCAAATCTTTCTCTATTCAGATATCACAGTGACAAGATATCTATAAATACCTGAATAAATACCAACAAATTTTTCATTTGCTTTATATCCACATATTTTCCCTATGAGTAACATTTCTGGTAAGTTATTTTTCTTATGCTACCAGTGCTACCATCTCATCCTGAAGGTTACTGCAGTCAAGAGCTACACTACATCAGTGAAAATCTTGTCCAAAACCCTTGTGCTGCCTTCAAATTTCCATATGGAAATGAGCACCCAGATAGTCATGAAAGCAAAAAAATATCTGTTTGTGCTTCTCATTAGACACCAGACTGAAAACAATTCTGTTAAGCTCTGAGTTGGTTAGAAGCTTGATTAGGACGTCTGTCTCCAGAAATGAAGCTGCAGATTAAAGAAAAAACAACAACAAACAACAAAACAAAGCAAGAAAGCATTTGCAATTGTTTTGTGGAGTTACACTTGAGAGTTTGCACCGTCAACACACTGGTTCACTCTCTGATAAAATATTAATAGTTTGGCTCCCCACTGTACCCCCCATGCTAATTGCATGTTCAAATACTCAGGAGCTACTTTCCATCTGAACCATCAGAAACATGAGCTTGCCTACAAAGGAGCTTGAGAAATCCGGGGTTGAAATAGAATGTGTAAAGTCCACAGGCCAAAACAAACCATAGAATTCGACTTAGCATACACATTTAATGGATTTTTGTTGTTGTTGTTTCAATGAAAACTAATTCAGTGTATCTATAGAAACCTGTGGTCATAGCTGGTTAAGTACTTTGTGTGTATCAAACACTGAAATGTGACTTTCTTTCAGTCATGGCATTTTATAATTAGAAAGATATGAAAAATGGAAATGATGGCAAGGATACATGCCCTTGCAAGATCCAGAGAAGGTTTTCTTTGATACAACTGAATATTTAATTTCTATATTAACATTTTAAATGCTGTAAGATGTGTTTTTATATAAAATATCAATACAATATAGAACAATTTTCCCAGAAAGGAAAATATAATTACTTTGAGATATTTCAGTACTATAAAATAAAGGCTAACAATAAAAACTGTATTTTTCCTAAATAAGTTAATTTGTTTATTTTTGCTTAATTTAAAGTCTAAACATAAATTTAAAATCTAAAGTTATTTAAATCTATGCGATCATTGTATAGTTAATGATTAGGAGAATAATTTTTGAAGCAGAAGCCTGTTAAAGCAATGCTACACATTTTAATTCCCATTGCATATCAAAGATCTCAGTTAAGGCAAAACATCCATTGTCTTTGCTGAAAACAGCTGTAATCCAGAAGAAAGGTTATGCAGAAGATTAACCCAGCTACAGAACTGATATGAGAGAGGTCAGTATCCAGTTACTGGTCTTCACAGACAACCAGCAAACATTTTGCAACACTTTGGGTGCCTAAAAAATTGAAGGAGCAAAAGGAGCAAAATGAAATGCAGAAGAACAACTTTTTGTTGTGTTTTCAAAATATCTGAAAACAGATTGAAAATTTCAGACCAAAGGCCTAAGGTTAGCTTCAAGTCCTACAAAGTCAAGTTTAAGAATGTTTTGATGAATGTTATTCAAGACAAATGGTCATAGGTATTTGTGATGTAATATTACTGCAACACTAGTGAGAAGTAAAGACAGCAAAAGCAAAATGCTAACACACCTGAGACTGCTATAAAAGTTTAATAATTGTTGTAACCTGACAGATTTATATCAAGGTGGGATTGGGAGTTTGAATTGTAATACAAGAGGAGTTCTGGGACGTGGGGGAGGGGTGATTTGGTTGCTTTTTTCTTTCTCAGCAAAATGTTTAATAAAGTGGATTTTGTACAAGGAGAATTTACAAGGGGACATATCTGTTCTGACACAAAGCAAGGAAAAGCCAGAAAGACGTATATAATCTTCTGTGTAGGACACACAGACCATTAATTGCAGCAGTCTCTGTTCGTAGTTTTGATACTTCTGTGTCCATTCTCACATCCATAACCAGAACTTACAAATTCACCAATTACTAATTCACCACTTACCAGGGCAGCTGAGTTGCCAAAGTTGATTTGCACTGTGGAATAGTTGCAGTTCTGGGATAAAGTGAGAAAAAAGTTAAAAGCTTTGAAGTACAAGTTCTACAAGTCAAGGCAAAGCCAGTATGATTGTTCCTCTGTGTGAAAACAGGGTTAATTCAGGAAATACTTTTTTCATTTGTGTAGACAGTTTTTTTCACTCTGATATATTAATCTTTAGCGATCCAAGGAGGAAGAGGAGAAACACATTGCCAGGATGACCTTTCTTGCTTTCTCTTCACCCTTCTGCATATTTCCAATGTAACTCTTTGAGTTTCCATGTACAGGAATGACTAAATTCAGACTTCAAGGCAAGAACACTCAGGCCTGGAAAAAAAGACTGTGGATAGGCTAAAGCTTGCAAAATCTTTGCATGAAAATAAATGAGCAGCAGGCAGTGAAGTAAAAACTCTGCAGTTTAGTAGGGAAAGACTCTGCTTTTACGTAAGTAAAAGTGATTATGTTCATGAGACATGCATCTACAGCCATTTAAAATTTCTCCCTGGTATAACTACCAGTGCAAAGCTGGTTTAGCTTGCTTATAGGATCAAGTGACACAAAGAGTGTAAGAAATGCTACTATTTGTCAAAAAAGGCATAAAAGAGAAAGGTAATAGATCAGAGGAGAGGTCTTTGAGTGGTCTAAATGCTGTTGTCTCTGTTTCATCTCAGAACAAGGTAAACATAGTATCCAGAACTGTTATGTAACAGGCAGCAAATAACTCAGTAAATTTGTTTAATAATGAGATTGAAAGAGAAATATATGCAGCAAGTAAAGCTTATATGCTTGCGGATGCTGGAACATGAATTTGTGCAGCATTGGATGGAATCCAGGTGGACAGCCACAGCGTGCTGTGTAGTGGAAAGGTTCACCCTCTGCCCCATAGTGTTCCTCTGTATATCTAATGCAGCCATCACAACTATGTATCTTCTCTGGAGATGTAGAGATTTTATTTCTAGATGCTCATCAGAGCATATCCATCTGCATGCATCTAGCAACTGTATCCAGGAATAGCATGTATCCAGGGTATTTCATTCACATTGTTTTATATATACATATATATGCACATATATATACACACACATATATATATGTGTGTGTGTGTGTGTGTGTGACTATATTGTGGTCATTCATGGTAACACATGGGCTTGCCAAGTGCCTACGTACAGCAGACATGGCTCACTCAAGATCACTAACTCTTTGAATGCAATGTCTTCCATCAGTCTCCCAATAGAGAGGATCAGACCTATGAAATAGAAAATTCATAGACAACTGAAATACAGGGGACAGGTAGGTAAGCTCGTGTTATGACAGTTGGATATTGATCAAAATGACATGGAAAAGGCTGCACAAAAGTCAGGAAAATATCAGGGTAATCAAAAGGTAGATGTTTAGAGGATTCTGCTCTGAGCTTACCCTTAGGTTATGCAGCCAGGCATCCATAATTCATTCCATGTGGACAGATTTAAATTAAAGTAAGAAAGTATCATAAGACATTAAGACTAGTGGCTAAAAAACCAACAACTTAGAACTACCTACAGGTGAGCGAGCTCATGTTTTAAAAGAAAATACATAAACAGAATCCCTGCCTCATTTCAGCATTTGTACTACTACCAAAGACAGAGTCCCATTGAATCTATAGAGCCATCTGTGTTTAATTACCTTTGGTCTCATCTGATTACAATTAAAAATGCCACATCTTGCCTTCATATAACTGACATTTGGAATATGACAATAAATTTCCTTCAAACCTAATTTGTAGTATTGGTTGCTGAGGATGTTTTGTAAGACTTGAACTTGGCCATGTTAGCAAGGTGATACTTTCTTAATTCAGAGCTAAATGGACCCAGAAAGGTCGAAAGTAGTATCACAACTTTTTCACTATGTAATATTAAGAAGTTAAACATGCTTTAAGATTTTGATTTGGAGCTTCTTTACTTATTCCTGTGAAAGACACAAGAAATTAAGCCCAAGTCCAAAACAGAAATGTAATGTGCAGCATGAAAATGAAAGGTAAAAAAGGAAATGTAGGGCTTATGTAAAGCAAATATAATCAAAGCTTTTTTGCCATAGAGGGGTTACTTGATAAAGTTCTATCTTTTCTAAGCAAGCCATAGGAGCAGGAAAGAGTTTTAACTCTGAAACAACCTCTGAGCGTAACAGTTACTTTCCTAATTTTGACAAAATCGACAGCCAGAAAGAGGAGTGTAGGCAGCATAATAAATTGTGAAAAAAAAAATGTATGTGTAAGTATCAGAATTTAAGATGGTTTATCAGTCAAAGGTGGATATTTAGAATTGCTTGTGTCAGGTATTCCCCCAGGACCTGATGCACTTTTATCTAAGGCATTTTTTGGCTAGCTTGGTTGATCCTTCTTCAACTCATCATTCTCAGGCATTACAGAGGCAGATGGTCTATCTGCTCATATGCAGGAGTAATTTTGAAGATAAAAATAAAAATGGCAGAAGAAGATGAATAAGTACAGAGATGAGTCACAGAATAGGGGATCAAGTGGGAAGGAATCCTTTCTGGTTTGGTAGCAAAGGTGAAAAGCATTCTGTTGCTTTATACATTCTAATAGCTAATAATCACCAACACAGGGCAGCCTTTGCAAACAAAGTAATGGCAAATTAACTTTCTCCATGAGATTGTCCACAGGCCATTTCATTTGTTTTGGCCTTAAAAGGGTAGATGAGTGGAATGGACTGTTTTCTCATTATCTGTTCACTAGTTTAGTTTTTAAAACAGAGTTCTGATCTATCACTTTCTACTGTACCTGAGAAGATTCTCAGTCTACATGGTAACAGTAAGTCACACACCCTGCAGCAAATTGTCTTGTATTTTTGGTACTTATGCCAGTATTCATTTCTTTGCAAGCTACTGTAACATTTATAAAAGTTTCACCTCCTTCCTACAGGCAGCCTCAGCATTAGTATCTTTTTGATCTTGATAACAAGAAGAGTTAGTTGCATGTTATAGTACAATTGAATAGGTGCATTTGACTGGGTAGGTTGTGATCTGACTGTATTGAGGCTTCCTGTGCAAGAACTAGATGAAATGAGGTTATACTTGATAACTTGTATTCAGAACTCTGAACTACGTATCCTCAGGTAGAAAAAGGTAGAAAAGAATTTGCCCAATTCATTTTTTGCCACATAGTTGTCTTTCCCTATATCCACATTGGGAATCAAGCCAAGAGTCTCTAGAGAGCTAAGAAAAAAATTATTCATCCTCTTGCTGAAGCACAGAAATTGCTTGGCCTAGTGAGTCCCATATTATTTGGGTTACAATTAGTATCATATATAAGTGAGTAGATCTTTTCGCCTTAATTCCTGCATTTTCTGGAAAAAAAATCAAAAGATATCTGCATCGGATCCTTATCAATATTTATCTAATTTTGCTTAAAGCAGATTGAAAATCTGATTTCTTTATCTGCCCTTCTGGGTCTTTTCTCCAGCCTACAGCTGGAGAATTACTTTGTTATCAGGAAGCAGTAGCACATGTTCTTCTGCTAAGGTTATAATTATCTCTCTAATTATTAGCCTGATTTTTGGCCTATTTATTCTGCTGAAATTCTGTAAGGGAAAGCCCATATGGCCATGGCTCTCACCAAGGGGAATTCTAAAGAAGCTGGAAGTTAATTGGGCTAAACTTTTTGGATAAAGAAAAGAAGAAATGGGAAAGAAGAATAAAAAAGCAACAAGTTTATACTTAAAAGTCTTCTTTTGTGTTATATTGTATTCTTTGACATTTGTATGGGAGTGTGAGGCAGAGTTCTCAATATTTCATTGAGAATAAATATGTATATGTAAAAAGGACATGGTGTTTTCTCTGGAATAATAACAATTTTTAACAATATAAAGACAGAATAATCTTTGAGATTGCAAACATTGGTAATTTTATGTATAACATAAAAAATGTTCTCAAAATTCATCCTTGTTTTATACAAAACAATACACAATTTATTTGAAATAAAAAGAAGAGAGGTTGCAGAACTGAGAATTTTTCAATCCTCAAATAACTTAATTCTAACCTCAATTCAATATATTTCTTTTAATTATTGATCAACTAGCCTTTACCACTCAGCTGGCGTAATGCCTCTTACAGTCTGCCATGTATACAAAATCTCTGTTTCCCCCAAATCCATATATATTATCTTCTAGGCACTAATTTGATGTGGAATAGTAATAGAAGACCTCTCTTAACAACTTGAAATCAATCCCTCAAATATAAATCACTGGAAACTTACTGGCACCTTCTTTTTTTTTAATTTCTCTCACCTTCCAGACACAGTCCTGTCTCTATTCCACCATTCAGCCTATTTTCTCATTCATTCTTCAGTGCAAACAGTGTTTACATTGCCCAGCAATACCCACCTGATTCATTTGAACCATTTGACATGGCTCAGAGAGCTTACCAAAGACTTCAGCCTGTGACTGCATGAACTCTTGAAGGAATCAGAAACCATACTATATAGATAAGCATTATATACTTGTTGTCATGGTTACACACATAGACTCACTTCTGACTCTTCCCTGGTCTTTTTGAATAGAAAATAGAGAGCCAGAGAGACTTTTTCAAGCCTCACTTAACAGATATTCATGCAATTTTATATGTGTATATGTCTGAGAAAAAAAAAAAAAAGATTGGGTGGGCTGTAATCCACCTACTTCATCTTTTAAAATATTTACAGATAGCAGAGTGTACGTCAACATAAATAAAAGAAGCCTGTACAGGTTGCACTGCATTTTTCATAGCCAAAATAATGTTTTGCTGTCAGGGAAATCAAAATAAAGTAATTAAACAAAGTGTTGCAAAGAGAAAATATATCTGAGAATCTGTCAATGTGTTATTTCAGCAGACATTTTATACAACCAGGTCTTTTTGAGAAATCCATGAGAAAAACTCTTATGTATGACTCTGTGCAGGCAATAATAAAGGATAAACAAAATTGATAAGATGTTTGTCCTTGACAAACCTGTGCCCTGCACAAGTTTGTAACTCAACATAATTGAGTGCTTTAAACTTAAGGTATGTGATAGAAGTTTTAAAACACAAAATATAACTTCTGAGTGAAATTATACTCTAGTGATTGAGATGTGCAGCTGCTACTTAATGCCAGTTATCTCCTTGCCATACCACCAAACTGTGATTAAATTGTTTTCTTGACTTCCTAGCTGCTGACATAAATATTTAAATTACCTCATTGTTGGCTTGTTTGCAGGTTATTGACCTTTAGTGGCCTCTAATCAGACCAGTGTCTAGGCTAAGAACTTTTCTAAAACCTGGTCTAAAATCATTTCACAATTATGACTTACTGTTTATGGGGTAGATTCACACATTTCTCTTACATTAGATTAGTTACTGTATCCACTCTGTTGACTCATCTGGGACACACTGGTTCACATATATACTGGGTTTTTTTAAGGACAAGTAGCTGGAGGCAAAGGTAATAATTTGCCACTTCATAAACAGAGTGTTTAATCTTAAAGCAAGAAATAAACTGCACAATAAAACAAATAAATGAAGTTAAAAAAAATAATAAATATATTTGTGTATCTATCTAACAGTGTGCTAAACACTCCATTTGGAAGGACAGGTTAGTTTAGTTGCTGCACCCTTGGCATTTATCACTACACCTATTTTCCACAGACACTGTTACAGTGTGCCTCTAATGAGGCTTTAAGAGGCTTCTACCTCTATCATTAAATAAAACACTTGACTGCAACTAGTTTTAGGGTATTCTTTTTCTGGTAGTTTATTTCGTGGCCCTCTTCATCATAGGTTACAGTTACTTGAAGAATGGTGAAACAAAGGCAGAAGGCTTGAAGGCTCAACTATGTTTACATAACATTTTTATCTTCTTCTGCACAGGGATATAAAAACCACAAGAAGAGCTTTACGTAGGACTATATTTCCACACAGTTACATACAATTCTAAAACCTACACACACCATGCAAACCATCTAATATCATGCAGCTATAGCTAAATCTTAAGTAATATATATTTCACAAAATTTCTAGATCTAAACAGTCCTTATTTATCATATTTTTAACTTTATAAAAAGAGCTCTTAAGATGTAACCTTTTGTGGAGCTTCTGCAGGCTTCTTCTCTTGCTTCTGCACTGGCTCAAGGTCTCTAGACAAATTCCATTCGTATCTCACCAGCTTGCACCTGCAAATTTGTCTTTGGTTCACTAGCCTGAAAATGTATGTATTCCAGCAGTTCCTCTCTTTTTATTTTTTAAATGAAGTATAAAGATTTCTGCAAAGCTACGACAAACTAAACATAGAACACAAGAAAGAATACATGGCACACTGATTAAAATACAGAAAAGCACACAGGTCATGGTTTCGACTGAAACAACAATTCTCTTAAGTCTTGGATTAAGGTTAAAAATGTATATTCAACTAAACAGATTGTCTAGGCTCAGGTCTTTACTTCTTGTAAGGTGTGCTGTTAAATTTTTCAACCACGAATCTTTTTCTATCTTTTCTGAAGGAAATACTTCTTAACAATTTATAAGAATTGAAAAGAGTTAATTTTCTCAATATGCATGGTCTTTTTTTTTTGCTATAGTGGGAATGTCTTTCTGCACTCTTGAATTACAAATTAGAAAGACACTCTTCGGTAAACCAAGACATATTACTCTAGAAGACATATTGCTCTAGATTTGACTGTGAAAGTGGTGTTTGATTTGCACCAAAAAGTAGCATTCTGATATGCATCAGATGGAGATGCATCAATTGCCAATTGGTGCTTCGAATTTGAAACTGAGGGATTAAATTGAAAGCAAAACGGTGTAGTCAAACTTCTTCCAGTATTCCTGATAGAAACTGCCTGGTAATGACCTTATACTGAAAGGAACTTACAAATACATGTAAATCTGACTCCCAGTCTTGGCAAACACCACTTGAAATCTGAAATTTGCAAGCTAATATCTTATACATTGTGTCTTTACTACCTGGACTTATGAAGTTGACTTCTGGAGCCAATCTTGCTTGTAGTGTCCAAACCACATTCCTGTAGCCTCATATAAACTGCACAAAGTTTTCCTCAAAAATTATTTCTTACAGCATTTATTTTTTATTACAGATCAACTCAAGAATCTTTCTTCCTGGGATCACATTAAAATATCATGAAATCCTGTGTCCACTGATGTGAGAAGTTCCACTGTTTTTGAAGAAGCTGAAATTTTTCTCTTTGACAATAAAAGCATTGAGAAACTGAGAGCTACTCCAGCAAAACATATAAACAAACCATGAACCCTAAGTAAATAAGGAGTCCTCCTTAATCACAAAGGTATCCACTATGCATAAATGCAGAATCAAAATTAAAACTATTTGGTGATCTGTTGCATTAATTTACACATTTTTTCAAGCATTATGGTAGTGTTTTTTTCTTCTTGTTTAGTGAACTTACATTTTATTTTATGCTTTTCAATGAAATCAATATGCAAAATACTTTTTCTTATTAATATGAATATCATCTGAATCTGATAATTTAATTTTATTTCCAAGAAAATTGCCTGGGAATTTATCCCCTAGTTTTAGTATTTTAGTGAATTAATTTTCTTGTCCCTTGGTTAGAACAAAGACTTATATATATTTTTTCAACAGAAAAGTTTTTTCCCCAAATTTTGTATAAAAGTTCAGCTGCCTGGTTTCTCTGCTGTAACAGGATACTATTTTTATTATAGTGTTCATACTTTTTTTTTAACTCCTTTTTTAACTATCTCAGCTTATGATAATCTAGCCAGTTCTATCTGGCCTAATTTCTTTTAGCTGTATGTAAGATGGTTCTGCAAGTACTGAGATGACTTCTGTTATTACAGCTAAGTAGCTTAAAAATGCAAAAGCAAAAGAAAACACCAAGAGTGCCAGCCCCAGAAAGCTAGCCAAAAAGATATTTTGAGAGTGAATCAATGAGAAATCACTTAGCTATCTGTGTCAGCATAGATCAAGTAATCACATTAAGCAATTGAAACACTATAGTTTCACTGTGAGGATGCTCTGGGTTAAAACATTAGTGGGAATATGATATTATCTGGTGAACTGAAGTGGTAGTATCCTGCTGTTAATCCCATCTTCCAGGCTTTGGACAGTGGATTATGATGGGTATGACAGCTGAGAAAAAGTTGAATGTTGGATAATAGAAGGTCACAGTGGTACAGAGAACTCCAGGGCCTGAGCGTTCAAACTCAACTTCTTCTTGTGAAATACGCCTTTAAGTTTGTTTTGAATGTTTATATTTTCTTTTATGCACTGTCTGCTGCCTATTTTAAAATATATTATTGTGACCTTGTGACCCTCCAGATGATTATTCTGCTTTGGGTTGCACACTTTCCTCTGTCTGTTTGAACTATTCCCTTGCCTATTTTTTTATCTTTTTAATCTATCTCCTGCAATACTTTTCTCTTTTTATCAATGAAAGGTTTCCATCTGATGCCTCCTGTAGCTTCCTGCTACACCATGCACTCAAGTAACTCTTCAATTGTAATATGCTGCTTATAGTTTGAAATATGGGATTTATTCTAAAATTTGTCAGATATTTCTAATTGATTTTTTTTTCTTTTACCAAAGGTTCTGCTTTCTTCACAATGAAAATAAAATATAGACTAAATCCTCATTTAAATGTATTCCAGAATCATCCTTTTATAGTTTATGGGATTTACCTTATTTTCTTGATTGGAGATAGAATAACCAGAAAGACCTGTAGAATCAGGAATCTGGGTATTATTTTAGCACTCATTCAAAAGAAAAAAGAGTCAGGAGGAAAATGTGGGACAGTTCTCTTTGTTACTCCTTAAGAGTGACATCCTGCTGGTATAGATGTGTAGTGAGTTGATCTTGGCTGTATGACAAGTGGCCACCAAGCCAATCTATTGCTGCCCTTCCAGCTGGACAGAGGAAAGAAAATAAGATAGAAGACAACTTCTATATTGAGATAAAGTAGTTTACTAAAACAAAAGTGAAAGTTCATGCACCCACAAGCAAAGTGGAAAAATTAAAAAAAGGTTTATTCTCTGCATCCTATCAGCAAGTGATGTCCTGCCGCTTTCTGGGAAGCAGATCTTCAACACAAGGAGGGGCTGTTTGGGAAGGCAAACACTGTAAACAATTAATGACTTCCCTCTTCCTCCCCCTTTCCTTACCTTTTATATCTAACCTGATGTCATATGGTATGGAATATCCCTTTGGTTAGTTTGGGTCAGCTGGCCTTGGTTATATCCCCTCCCAGGGTCTTGCCCATCCCCAGCCTACTGATGGGAGGAATGTCGGAGACAGCGCTGATGCTGCGCCAGCACTGCTGAGCAATTGTTGTAACACTGGTATGTTAACAACGCCTTTCTAGGTGCCAATGCAAAGTACAGCACTGTGAAAGCCGCTACAGGAAAATGAATTCATCTCAGCCAGATCCAATACAAGCAGTTTCCTTGGTCATCCATATCCAGTAAATATTATAACGCAAAAAGTTAAAAATGAAAAACAAGGTTATGTTCTTTTATCTCTTCCTTTTGATACAGAAAGCTCACTAGCTGTTTGTTTTTGAAAGCATTGGCAAGGCCAAATCCAGAAAAAGCTCTTGTCTTTGGGACTCTGAATGGATGTGCAGTGTAGATTGTGTATAGTACTTATAGTAATACAAAATGACCATGCTGGTTTAATAGAATCTGATTTTGTGTCTTCTCCATTGTGTGTGAAAGCATAGATTTTTAACTTCTGGCTTTATTTTCAGTGAAACTTAGATCCCAAGACAGTGTGTGGAATTGCCTCTTTGTTTTTTGGGTAACTGGCCTACCTGTTTATCTCCATACCTCTAGGACACACCAGTGCAGTGCTTTACAAACAGACCAATCCAAAGTACAGTAGTTCTGTTAACACCACACTTCTAACACACTAATACAGACCACTTCTGAACAACGTTAGGAAATAGCCGAGTAGTATTTTAAAAGAGTGCTCAGTACCCACCTAGAGTCAGCTCCAACACCCCTTTATTGAAGTGCGGTAATTGCAGGCATATCATTATATATGTCCAGACCACTGAGTTTATTTCTGGATATCGTTTTACCAGAAAGCTGTTGACAAATTAGAGGAAAGGACAGTTACATTAACTGAGGTTGCACAAATTAAGAGAAAGCATTAATTTACTGTAGTGAATGCTGTAATAATTATGAAAAATGGAATGAAATTAAGATAAAAATATTTAAACAAAATATTAGAAAGTGTTCTCTGACAGTGAAATATGAAGCTGCAGAACAGTTTCTAAAGAGAGGTGGTGGGACTTACTGTCTGAAGCACTTGAAACTATACAGGAAAAGAAATGTTGAAAACCTTAGAAAGTATCAGGGCCTGAACTGACAGGAGAACTGAGTGACCTTTTCCTTCTTTTATTCTATGAATATTAAAAACATCACTTTAAAAAGATTTTAATATCCATGTCAGAAATTATACCTACCTTTTCAAGTATTTTGAGGTATTTTCTTTCTGTTTTTGTTTTTCTTGTAATCATATGGAAATGTCACTGAATACATTACCTGACACACACTTTATCTTATCAAATTCCTGAAAGCTTCTTCTTGTTAATATATATCAGCTTATAGTGACCATTAATTGATTTTTCTTTATCTTACATAAATTTCCTTTCACATGCATTGCCAAGCTTTTCCATCTAAGAATATTTTCAGTTTTGATGGTTGTTCAACTTTCCATATAATGAAGATTACTCTGAGAACTTCATTACTGTGCATAACAGTGTTGAGGTAACTGGCCTGGTCAATAAGTTATAAAACAAGATTTAGTTGTTTGTTTAGGTTTAGACCTCCAGCTGATTCTCTCTAAAATTTTTTCAATTTCCTTTTATTCCCTTGTTTTTGTTTATGTTTCCCTGAGACTAAAATGTAGCTTATGTAGACCTTGTGTTCTGATATATATATATATAAATCAATTTTTCTCACCTATATCTTTCTTGCTGCTCAAAATTCAAATTACCTATCGAAACAGTATTTCACCTGCAGACTTGAAAAAATAACTGCAGATGTGTTATTACTTCTCAGAGCTTTGATGAAACATCCAGCACAACATAGTTATTGGCAGTAAACACTTTACTAGAACTAAATTTGTAAGTAATGTGTTGTGAGTACTCAGTTCTATCCTTTGGATCTACAGATACAGTTTTCCTGTTATACAACACTCCATCTCACTTCTGGGCTTTTAAATGAGCAGTGAACATAACTCCTAGTTCCTGTGATAACTCCGCCAAAGCATAGTCACTTTCAGCTCCTCCTGGAATTTTTTTTTCTAGGAGCTGTCTGCAGTTGTCCTACAATTGTGACCTTAACCTCAGTTTTGCCATCATTTTTCATGGTTCCTGTCCTTTGTCAAGTTCAGTGAATCAACACCTTTTATCTCAAAAATTGATTTTTTTCTCTCCCACTGCTATAAATTGTATCCCTTCCAAACCTAAATTTGTCTGCACACTTGGATTTAACTGGCATACTCCATGAGATGGGTGTTGTGATCAAGTTCTTTAAAATTATTAGAGAGATGCCTCTGCCAGAATTAAGGTGCAAATGAGACTGTATGTCAAAGTCAATAGTATGAGTTTTTATTTAACAGTAAATGTGAGGTAGAGAGAGATAGAAAGAAATAGGGAAAAGAGAGAAAGGGTGAGAGAGAGTGACAGAGAGACAGATTAAGTAGAAAAAACATCACCACTCTGTCTGACAGTGTCCCATTGATCCTTTTCTAGCGGTCTTCTAGGTGGTGAGTCTTGTCAAAGTGATGGCTGCAGTCTGGATCTGTCAAGGGAAGCCCAGGGTAGTGAGGGAAATAGCCAGTGGTGGTGAAGGAAGTCCCATATGGTGAAGGAAGAAGTCCCATGGTAGTGAGGGAAGAAGTGGCTTTTTTTAGGCTTAGGCTAGGTGGCAATTCTCCCAATACCTGCACTGGGGCCTCGAATTTGACAGTGGATGATGTAATACTGGATCACAGGACCTTCTGTGAGTCTTTGGTACCTTACATCAGCATGTTACATCAGCACAGCTGAGTCAATTATGGCCCATTATGGCCCATCAGCAGAGATGATTATCTTCAGGCTATGTGTGAATTGTTCCAGTAGTTCCCCAGGGGAGTTATCACAGCAGAGTCCTTTATGTAAGGACAAAGAAACACTACTCCACCTCCAGGTTTTGCCTCTTTTCTTATGTTGTTCAACATCCAGCTTGCAGCCTGAGGTGTCAGGTGTGCATGCCCTCAGCATCTGGGTGGTTACTTTAGACATCATCACTTTGCACCTTGATTGTCTAAGCCATTAACATTCTAGTCTTTCATATTTGTAGCTACATTCTTCTCCTGGGATGATCGGACAGTAGTACCACCTTTATCTTACCTCAAGTTCCTGTCACAGTCCATGTTGATAGACACATTCAAGGTGGGGCAGGTTTTGCTGAGCAGTTGCTTCTTTGCACATTTTGTGACAGTGGACAAAAGTCCTTCAGTAATTTTAACACTCTTTAAGCCATAAACAATTTCAGTGTCTCACAGATGGGCTAGACCCATCTTTGCAAGAGTTCATTTTCATCTTGGCCACCTGCCTCTTTCTGACTTACACAGTAGTGATGAAATCCTCAGAAATGTCCTGTCTTTAATAGGTGTGTGAAATGTTAAAAAGAAAAGATGTCCCTCTTCAGCCTAACAGTCCTGTACAGCCTAGCATTGCTTTGTGAAGTTTTCCCTGAGCAAGCAGCACTGCACACTTTCTTTTCTAAACACCTTCCTTTGTGTCATGGCAGTGATATAATTCAGTATAGTCCTTTTTGTCTCAGACTCTCTCCCAGATTCTGGCTTTTGCTATAGTTTGCCACAAAATAAGCAGATGTTTTTTGGAATTAAATTCTGAGCTCATTGTGTCTTTTTAACACAAATGTCCTTTTTTGAATTAGTTCAGCTTCTTTTGTGCTGGCCATGGTAAGTCTTTCTTTACATTCTGAGTCTTCATGGCAGCTCATGCTGGACTTCTAAGGACTTGTTCTGAGCCTTTCACGGCACCAGTCCTACAGGCTTTAAAAAAAAAATCTGATTTCCCAATGAAGTTTCTTTTACTCCTTCATTCTTCCTTTGTGCCACTTCACCATTTATCATTAATGTTTTTTTCTGTGGTTGTCTTTTTCCAAAATACCATTAAAAAAAAATGAAATCACCTTTATACTTCACTTTCACACAGAGTGCAGCAATTTCCTGACCATGAACTTAAAAGTCCCTTGTTAATTTTCTCTACCTGATTTAACTGAAAGGCTCTAAAACATTAAGTTGCTTCAGAATCAGCTTCTTTCAGAAATATCTTACTTGTTTTTGGCAATCTATTCATTGCAGTTGCAGAATAAAGTACAATTAACCCCTTTTTTCCAGTTGTTTTCAGTGTCCCCCTGCTGCTCAGAGTAAAAACAACTGATCAGCACCTTTATTCCTCACCCTCTCCTTAACTCATACATCCCCATGGGAGTTTTCCCTAACCTACATTCCTTCTTCTTGGACCCTGCATTATTTAATAGTTTGGACTGATGGGCTATGAAGGAGAGAAGACCGTTTTTCTGACATTACTGCCACACAGATAGTGATGTCATGCTCCTCCTCAGAGGAGCAAATCATAGAAATTCCTATGTTACCACTTCAAACTGGTTTCCAGTGTAACAGAAGACCAAAGAATCTACTTGCAGGAATAAATATGGCTGTGAATCTGGTGGCCAATGAGAGAAGGAAAGTTCATGAAGGTAAGACCTTTTTTAGGCAGATCCAGGAGTTATAGGAAAGGATCAAGGTGGCAATGTTTCAGAAATATAACTGAACCTTATGGATGGGTAGACTGAGTGAAACCCATCCCAGCCTATGGTTTAATGTCTAATGCACTTAGAATGAATCATGAAATCACAGAGTGATTTGGGATGGAAGGAATCTTTAAAAGTCATCTAGTCCAATCTGCCAAGATCCAGCCTGACCTTGAACATTTCCAGGGATGGGGCATTTACCACGTCTCTGGGCAGTCCGTTTGTGTTTCACCAACATTTATAGAGTTGCAATTTTCCAGTTGCATCTGATTGTTTCTTTTTATTTTTATCATTTTGGAAACAAATTTTTTACTAATACTTAAGCAGAATATATAACATTATGTTTGATTTGTCAAAAAAAAAGAATTACCCAGCAACAGTTTTCTAGCCTCACTGATCTTGTAAGAAAACCCCTCTAGACTTTCTGAGGAGGAGGAGATTTATATCTTGTGAAACTCTACAAAATTTCAGTTGACTGTACTACATTGACAAATATATCTTTAAGGTAAAGGAAAATGCTTCTGAAATTCACTTTATTTTTTTCCTTATCTTTCTGGAACTAAGGTTTAACTCAGTCTCTGCTTAGCCAAGCATATATATGTCTTTGCTGGGGACTTTTCATGTGCCACATACAACATCCTTTCTTAAATAAGGTAAACATATGTGATACCTTTGGTGCCAGTATTCATTATACCATTTATTGGGTACATACAGTTAAACAAAGAAAGAAGGTCAGAGTTGTTCTGGCTATTTTTCCACATTTTACATTAGCAGCAATCATTTCCTAACCCATTAAATGGAGGTAGATTCTAAAATCCTCCTAGAGAGCTACAGTAGGCATTGTCAAGAAGAAATAAAAAAAAAAAGTGGTACTTAAGCCACATTAAGCCACAGGCACTTAAAGTGACCAGTTTAAACTGAAACTCCTAGCACAAAGCAAGGTAGAATATCTGCATTGACTCTGGAGTACGAAGGAATCTATCTCCATCAGTTTGGGTTCACATAGAATATATCCACTATCCCAGCTTCTTTGAAAAATACAGAAAGCTCATGTTGGAGAAAGAGTTTTATCCTTCTGAGAACCTGAGCATGAACTGATTTTTTTTTTTTTTGCCACTGACTGCAAAAAAAAGAGATTTGCTAGGCGTGCTACAAGGCATTTACCTTGCATGTAATCCAAAACCCATAAGGAATCCCATAAGGAATCAGTACAGGCAAAACTTTTATATTTTTCAGAAATTAATGATTTTGGTTTTGGGCATTTGGATTCTGGAGGAAGTCTTGTTTCAGAGACATAATCCTGTAGTGGCCCAGGAAAATGAACTGAGAATTCTCAGGGTATAGCAGGGATAAGGGGAGAGAGCTATTTTTCAGTGAAAAGTTGAGAAAAGCACAGTGGAAAGGCTGAAAAAGGCAACAAGATGTGAAGGAGGGACCACTTATCAAATTCTGTAGTGCAGTAAATAGTATGCTGTCCCTTTTCTTTTTCCTGTTCCTTTTTATGACATTATGCCTCCTAGAATAGCATTAGGTCAATTTTTTTTAAGACATGGTAACATTTTCATCAGGCAGCTACATGAGTTTTATGCAATTTAAAATATGGCACTTTTCAATCTGAAGAGGTGGATATACTTTCCTTCACTGAGGGGAAAGCTGGTATGAAGTGCATTTGACATGAAGCCTGAGAAGTACAAATAATAATGGTCACATATAAAAAGTACAAAAAGAAATCTGTATCACAAATGGTGGAAAAAAGAACAAATGTAAAGAAGTACAACATGAATACTGGAGCACTGTTTTCCATAACTTTCCTGATTGTATATATTGACTATTAAATTCAGTCTTGCTCTTTTATATTATTATTTGTTGCTGTTATTGTATGGATATCAGTTGTGTTTCATCCTGAACTGATTATCACAAGAGTTTTAGCAGAGTGAAAAAACCCCCACCTTCTCTTGGCACAGCACTTGCAGTAGTCAGTCAGGTGTTATGAGAAAGTGTACTTAAATACATTGTTACCCAAGTTATCTATGGAAAAATGACAAGAAAGGGCTTTTGTACACAATGCATTATAAATCTTTTGGTTTACAAGCATCTGCTAATTTTGTCTGTGAGTGCTTTACCACACATCTGGACCTTGACATCTAGGTGCTTATTGAATAACTCTTATAACCTTTACTGTGAAGAACTACGCAAGCTGACACTTTAAATTCTTAGAAAAAAACTCTTTCAATTGGAGAAATCCCCAGTATTTTGGAAGCCAGAAATCATCAATCTAGAAAAGAGTCCTTTAAAATGTGGAGCATATGCTACTTAAAGTCTGCTGTTGATAAAATAACTTTCTATCTCTAGAGATAAAAAAAAAGAAAAAAATGGTATTGTACATCAGATAGATAGAAAATCACTGTACGAAAAGTAATCACGAAAGTATGAGTTTTGAAAGCTCAAACCAGCATTTTTCTTCTAAAGTTTCCATTGTTTCTTCATTATTTCCATATATTTTCACAAAATAATACCATTTCCCCAGAAAGTATCAAAAATATCTAAGAAATACAATATAAGTTTTTAAGAGAACCAAACTTCATCTCAAAGATTTTTTCATTTAAAGTTAAATTCTCTAAACAATCAGTCTATTAAACCAAGAATATTTTCCTCTTCACAAAGATAAAAATAAATTGTTTTTAATATGATCACTGTATAAAAAGGCAAGCGGGCTTCTTAAAGACTGCAAGATTGTTTCCCAGGCATACTATTAATCTGAATGAAAATTCTTGATATAAATAAAATATACTGCTAATTTATTGTTCAAATTACTGAAAACATCCCTGCCAGGAACAGTCTAGATAATTGTAGGTTTGACTGGCAAAGCATTAATGACAAGCACTCAGATATTTAAATCAAAGTATTGTTACTCTTTATATGCCCTTCCTGAATGGACTTTACTTTCACAGTCCACTCCTGACCAAAATTCACTTTTTATTGGCCAACTTTGTATTATCATAATCATAACTTCTTGGCTTAAATGATTTATATAATAGCCTCTTTTAAGGAAGAACAACAGAAAAAGATACAGCTTCTGAAAGATAACTATTGTACTGCTGATTGTGTTGGTATTTATTAAAATATTAACATAGATTCTGTAAAGTGAAATAATGGTCAGTAAGACTGTGTTTTCACTGTGGAATCTGATGGCAAACATTTCAAGGTATGGGGTAACCTTCATGGGCTATAATTGTTTCATCAGGGTATGTTCAAAAAGACTTCTTGGTGAAATATCCTCCTTCTGTCTTCTTGGTATGCATTGATTGAAAGGAACACCATACATGAGTTATCTGCTGAGGGGAACTTCTCAGGGCTGCACAGCCCCCTGCAAGATTTCACATGGTGGAGGACTGCACCTCCAAGCACTTAGGTAAAACCTATTAGCATTGGCTCTTTTAAGGCCACATGGCTACAGGGTGGGTAGTCATATTCTACATACAAGTGTCTTGGCCCATAGTGAGTTCATCAGTGCAAATCTTGAGGTCTTAGAACCTGAAACCACTTAAATACAGCCTTGAATCATTTCTCCAAGTTTTACAACAAATCCTATTTTTTCCATAGGGGTGAATAAGACAAACACTGAAAACAGACCATAAGGTACTCAATCTGTATTTATTGTAGAGTATAGAAGCAATACAAACCATCATTACCTTAGTAACATAGTGACTACTGTTTTGGTTTGAGGGGCAAAAACCAAAATGTTTACCTACAAGTGGAGGAGGGGTGTTTCTTCTACAATAATCACACCACTTTTTATCAAATTTAAGAAAAGGAACTTTAATCAGACAATGGATACAAGAAGGATAACTGTTCTTAACTTATATATATATATATATATATATATATATATATATATATATATATATGTAGGTATAGATATAACTATAAACAGATCAGAGCAAAACCCCTTCCCCAACGCCACAGGAAAAAACCCCCAACAACAACCGCCACAACAACAACTCCCACACCAGCAAGTTTCCTCCGGGAGAAGAGTTATACTTATGAGGCAGTATCAGTGTCACAGCCCGGCAGGGTGAGTTCCTAGTTGAATTTTGTCTCTCTCTCTGTGTCTCTTGTCCCAAATGAAGAAGGAAAACTGGAAGTGGGGAACCGCTGCGTGTCCTGGAAAGCAGCTGCAAATTTCTCTCTCCCGGGTCGCTGCCCCAGCCGGAGCAGGCAGGCCATGATGCTGCAAGCGGCAGTGAGACTGGAGCAGAGGCTGGGACCCCTAATGCAGGAACCAGGAGAACAGCCGTGGTGAGGAGAAAAGTAGCAGCTCAGCAAGAAGCCACAGCAGTAGCCAGCCACAGAAGCAGGAGAAGAAAAAAGGACAGCTTCCCTCCTTGGCAGCACACCCCCACTCCTGCATTCCGCTGAGGTAAGAATGGAAAAATGTCCCCAAAACCAAAAGACAACCTGCCCCCACCTTAGTGATCAGCAGTTAACTACTTCGTTTTGTTAACTACTGGCATGGGCAGTTAGTGGCAGGGGAGAGAATTTACATAATAATTCCAAACTACAACAACCACCTTCTGCACATTATGTTGCAGAAATAGAAGTTTCTGCACTCAGAACTTGGATATGAAAGCATCAAAAGAATCAATAAGTTATATGATTTATCTTTAAATAGTTATGATGGTATTATAGTGATTGCTTTCTTAGCACAGATCACATTGTGATGCTGTACTGCTTTTCTGAGAATGAGTTGCACTTTTTTTTCTGCCTATTTAGCTCAGCATCTTAGTAATATGAGTAATAAGTACACAAGATTTTCTGAAGAAACTGCGTTCCTATTTCCTATTTGTACTTGGTAGAAACACTTTACTTTTATTCCTTATTTCTCACAATCTCATTCCAAGCACATCAGTGAAGCATAACAGCAGTACTTGAGTTTACAAGAAACCATTTACCTGGTAGGAGGGAACAAAGTTCACATGCAAGATTTACAGCTCATCCCAGAATATTGAACTGGTTCTCAATGCAAAGTCAAACTAGGCATGTCCTTAGCATTGATGGTGAATTAACAAGAATCTCTTCATCCCTGCAAATAAGCCTGTGAAGATCATCTAAAAATAGTATGCAGGCATTGGATTTTCCATACGATTAAAAATTTTGAAAAATGCTGAGACTTCTAAGGAAATATAGAGGAGTCTCAGTGTTAGATAGAGCTACTTAAATCATATGATGGGAAATAGTAAATTTTAGCCTTCCTCTTGTTTACAAATAATCAGTGAATAGATGCAAATTTCAGAGAGCATGTCTTGCTTAATAGAACATTTTTACCCTACAGATTCTTCTATTCAAGAGCTGTGATACTACAGAGAAAGGTATATTATGAAATCATGGAGAAAGTAAGTAGTTGCCTGCCTGACTAGTTTTTATAGTCTAGAGTTTGAATTTGCATACACCCTAGTGCATTTCAGTGTTTAGAGGCAGCAGAAGTGAATTACACTGCACACTGTTTAATGCTTTTTCTTTCTTTTTCTTTCTTTCTTTCTTTCTTTCTTTCTTTTTTCTTTCTTTCTTTCTTTCTTTTTTCTTTTTCTTTCTTTCTTTCTTTCTTTCTTTCTTTCTTTCTTTCTTTTCTTTCTTCTTTCTTTCTTTCTTCTTCTTTCTTTCTTTCTTTCTTTCTTTTCTATTCTTTCTTTCTTTCTTTCTTTCTTTCTTTCTTTCTTTCTTTTCTTTCTTTCTTTTCTTTCTTTCTTTCTTTCTTCTTCTTTCTTCTTTCTTTCTTTCTTTTCTTTCTTTTCTTTTCTTTCTTTCTTCTTTCTTTCTTTCTTCTTTCTTTCTTTCTTTCTTTCTTTCTTTCTTTCTTCTTCCCTTCCTTCCTTCCTTCCTTCTTCCTTCCTTTCCTTTCCTTCCTTCCTTCCTTCCTTCCATTCCTTCCTTCCTCCCTTCCTCCCTTCCTCCCTTCCTCCTTCTTCCTTCCTCCTTCCCTTCCTCCCTTCCTCCTTCCTCCCTTCCTCCTTCCTCTCTTCTTTCTTTCTTTCTTTCTTTCTTTTCTCTTTCTTTCTTTCTTTCTTTCTTTCTTTCTTTCTTCTTTCTTTCTTTCTTTCTTCTTTTCTTCTTCTTTTCTTTCTTCTTTCTTTCTTTCTTTCTTTCTTTCTTTCTTTCTTCTTTCTTTCTTTCTTCTTTCTTTCTTTCTTTCTTTCTTTCTTCTTTCTTCTCTTTCTCTCTTTCTTTCTCTCTTTCTCTCTTTCTCTCTTTCTCTCTTTCTCCTCTTTCTTTTCTCTTCTTTTCTTTCTTTCTTTCTTTCTTTCTTTCTTTCTTTCTTTCTTTCTTTCTTTCTTCTAAGACTGTCATATTTTCTGTGGTG